>NC_087071.1:16313939-16605852 GCF_963678635.1 Symsagittifera roscoffensis | reverse complement strand
ATTAGTTGAGCTCTTGGAATCCGAGGAGCAATGGATTCCTGTGTTCTGAAAAAGATATCAATTGAAGCTAACTGCATCAAATCAAAGCATTAACAAATGAAATAATAACACTCAATGAAATAATAACAGTTAGTTTATACGTTATAACCTACGCGATATCTGATTTTTCGAAATAATATATCTAAAGAAACTTCGGACTCTTTTAGGAAAACCGCATCAACGAACAAAGGGTGTTTAAAAACACATTTCTTTGCATCTTCTCTCATTGAACTGGTACTTAAATTATTGAATCAATTCTTTTTGCAACAGTCGTAAATTTATGCCGAAAACTGATGATGCATTTCATTAAGCTGGCTTATTTTCTGTCCATGATTTTTGCAGAGTATCGAACTTTCATTACAATTTGTATGAATTAAGCTCATACAGTGTGCTGATTTAATACAACCCGATAAAAGGAGTAAGATTGAAATCTTAACACTCGTTCTCTGAAATTGGGTGAAATTAAATCAAAAAGTAATAAAACAAAAGTTGCTAACAATTTAACTAAAAATTTTATGTTGCAATTTTTTAAGCAAAATTCTGACCTGATGAGGTCCATTCATTTGGCTCAGCGTTAGGCATAAAGTATAGGCCCAATTCATGTTATTTTGCATCAGTTGGCACTATTTGCTTGCTTAACATTAATTCCAACTAATTGACTTCTTGTAGGAGATGTTTCTTTATCAAAATGTCGCAATAATAACTGCGACAACATAAAGTTTCTAGTAACATTTTAAGCAAGTTTTTTTTTTAAATTTTTTTTTTAATTTTAAATTTTTTGTTTTCAGAGAAACGAGTTTGAAAAATCACCTTTGCACGTTTTATTGGGTTATTTGAAATCAGCATTGATTCAAAATAAACCAATAAAAGGAGCAAAGATGACTTTTTGCAAAGTTTTGACAAAGACACATCTTTAATTAAAAAATGTCGCCAACTGATGTTAAAAAAATGAACTGGCCCTGTATTATGTGTTTAAGATTGAACTAAACTATATGCCCTGTTTTAAATAAGTGATTTTAGGTCTGAATTAAAATTTCTGGTAAATTACAAGCGACTTATCCTCATAGTTTTTTGGTTACTGTAATTAACCCAATTTCAGAGAAAGGAATTCTAGATGTCGATTTTACTCCTTTTATTAGGGTATTTTGAATTAGCTCTGTATCCGCTTAATTCATACAAACTGAAAGGAAATTCGGTAACCCGCAAAAACTGCACGAAGACAAAATAACCTAACTTAATGGAATGCATCATCAGAATTCAGCATAATTTTACTGACTATTGCAAACAAATGGCTTCAAAAACTGAAAAACTACTTCAAAATAAGCATTTACACAGAGGCTAGGCCGAACTTTGCTAAGGCAAAAAAAGGTTTTGGAGTGCCATCAAAAGCTAAATCTACCACAACTTTCATAAATTTGTCTTGAATTTTCTTACCTTAGAAAATTGAGTTGGAATTTCATCGAGACAAAGCTTAAAAAGCGGTAACAAAACCGATATTTTTTGAACAGACCACCGTTGAACAAAAAAAAATTTTAAAACGTTGATATTTTTTGAGCAGACCACCGTTGAACAAAAAAATTTTTAAAAAACAAAAAACGCGAATTAATCCAAATAGAAGTTAGTTAAATTAAAACTGACAATTAGAAAATTGACACAGAGCGATACAACAAACAAAAGTAGCAAAAAATGAAAAAGTCGCAAATGTTAAAAAAAAAAACTAGGTCTACCAGTATTCAAATTTTATTATGTCTCGATGACAGTTCACTGTAGGCGAGCATGTCAAACAATTGAACATTAAACAGGCAACGGAATAAAACTTATGAAGAGGAAACAAAGCAGGGACGCGACCCCAAACCATAGGGAAGGAAACTGGAAATGGGAAGGAACCTGAAGGCAGTGAATAGAAGGCGATGCTTACTGATTAAATTGATTTTGTTAAACTAGTTTTTAACCCGAAAAACAACTCTATATTCCAATTTGATAAGGCTAATCGCAAGCGTAAACAGAACGGGTATCTGATCTGCAGGCATCAAATTATGTCTATTGGTTGACGAAAAGGCAGATTTGAGAAAAAGATAAAGAAAAAGGATGTTCCGAATTGTTTATGCTTGCTTATCGCGAGCATAGTAATCACATGTGTGAGTAAAATTTCAGTGCGCATTAATCGATAGAGCATATATAAAAAAACCTGTGCACATAAAAAATTCATGAGCTTCAAATAACAGATCTTTTTTGATTTGATAAATTTTTATCAAAGTTTTCAAAAAATTAAAACTACACGTAACTCTAATAATTGTACCAGGGGGCTTTGGAAATGGCATTCAGAAACTTAGAAGATACCTGAACCTTCAAACATAGCCAACAGACAGTTGGAAAAGAGTCAATGAACCTAAACAAAAAGAAAAATACTGACTTGTTATTTTTTGAAAAATCTAGTTTCGAAATTCAAAGAAAAAAATTAATGCCCTTGAGCCTCTTTGAAAAGCTCGAACAACCAATGATTAGCTTTTTTTGAAAAAATTAACCCTATATGAGAAAACTGGATCAATAAGTTGAATCTTTATTTCGATGGGAAGTCCGAAAATTAAACTCGACTTTCAAAACTAAAAGTCGATCACGTTTAGTGACATTTGCAGATTTGCTGTTCGATAGTGGAGTTCATCTTCCTTTTAACAAAAGGAAAGAACTGAATTCAAAAAAACTCAACAGTCAAACCGCGAAAGAGTAAATTGAGCCCGAAATTTTAGACGTTTTCTGAAAAAAAAATATAATCGCGCCCTATATTAGAGTCTGAACTACGTCCATCGGTTCCTAAAAAGATTCGGGCTACGGGAACTTAACCGACAAAAATGAACAGACGGACGATAGTCTCAAAAAGCAGAAAACTTCTAGCTACCAAAAAAAAACAGGTACAGGCCGATTCCGAACCACAAGCCTTTGTCGTCTTAACCAGGTGTTTTACCTCTACGCCGATCTGCTGGACGGCTGATTGCCTTTGATCTTATTTAAAAGCAAGTTGATCACAGAGGCGAAACAGAGCTTCGCGCCACTTGCGATACAATACAAAAGAAGTCGAAAAAATTGAAGAAAAAAATCGAATGAACCCAAATGTTCGCTTGTCTCGATAAAAAAATAACTAGTGGTCCAGATAAGGCAGGAGCTGGCTGTTTGATAAATTTGGAATTTGTTGTTTTGATGCGGAATAAATGGGCAGTTTCAAAAATTGGACTTTGTCCTAATCCTTAGCTGCTTCTCTAAGAAATTAATTAGGACTGAACATTTTTGAGAAAATGGAATCTTCCCAAAGACAACCTTTTTCTTTGAAAAAATCTAGGAACCGCTGCTTCCATCCAAGAAAGATTATCGCAACGATTTGACAGGGTAGTTTCTATAAAGAGTCAAAAAGTTTCTCACAGTTGACAAAGCCGATACAAAATCAGTAGAAACCATTTAATTGGAAAAAAATCTTCAAAAAAATATTCTAAATCAGACTTGCTTCATGACAAATTACAGAACTTTCAATTATACTAATAGTATTTATAGAATCAAAACAAATCCATGCTTCACAAAGCAGGACGATAAAAACAAGTACTAGATAATGTTAACGCCATTTAAAGAAACGGAAAATGAACCGACAGAAGCTAGGCTGAAAAACACGAATCCCAAAAAATTAACATTTTTCAAGATATTTATTTGAAAAAAAAAAAAACAACTAGTTACCGAAACTTATTCCAGCTATTTACCCAGATGAGATAGTTTCATTTGAATTTTCAGAAATTGAGCATATCTTGAAATTTACCATTCCTACAAAATTGACCATTCCGTGAACAAAGTTATTTACGGGCAAAAGTCTTGTACCCGATGGCACTACCCTTGCTTATTGCAAGGGTAAACACGTGTAACATTTTCACGTGCAAAATCTTGAGAACAAAGTAGTTTGTCTAGTACCCGGGGAGCAAAGTAGTTTAAGACAAGTACCCTGTTGCAACACCCTTGCTAAACGCAGGGGTAATGAGAAACGTGTTTTTAAACACTCGCTATATCAAAAAATAATTACACCTTAGTAGCACAGTATAACTTACTCGTATAGCTTGACCAATTGATCAATCTGTTTAATGAAATGGTCAGTAGTTGATGTTTTCGGGAGGTCCAACTTCGATTTAGCGCCTTTATTGACCGCATTGCAGAGAAGCTGTCCTACGTATGAGCCCATTACACGTACTCTTTCCACTGAACTCTTGAGGTAAATCGTGATCCCCTCCATTATTCGGTGGCTACAACTCTTCCCCCATTCAGCTTAACAAAACAGTCGCTGTCAAAATAATACAATACATTGCTGAGAAAGCCGAAACATCATGGTTCAATTTTCAATTTACACTAAATTGGATGTTCCACCTTTCCTTGAAGCTTTAGGTTTCAACAGAATTAGTTCGAGCCACCATCTTTTCAGGTTCAAATATTGGCACGAAGCAAAAACCATACGACCTGTGTCAATTCATTAGTACTTGATGGCTCTTTCAATAATAAATTACTGTTCTGACCATCAGGGTTGCATAAAAATCTGATGTATACTCTCGATTGATATAAATCCGATTTGATTTTTTCGATTTTTATTGGAAAAGTTTTTGTTTCAAGAATCAATTAATTTACGCAAAATTACTGATCCAGCATCCGAAAGAAGAACAGAAGTTACCCATAATTGTCTATTCCCAGTCAATTTCTGAGACTGGAATGGATAAATCCGAAAGTGCTGAAAAACTTTTCCAGTTAAAAGAATGCTATGAAGAGCGAATTACGTAACCAATGTAAATACTGCAAGCTGGGTTGTATGTTTACCGCGGCACTCGGTAGGATAACACAAGGGTTGATTTTTATTCTACGATTAAAATCCGATTCAAATCATTGATTTAAATCAAGTTGATTTTAATCATGCAACCCTGCCGACCATTCTCCAAAAGGGAAGGAACTACTGCATAAGATGAGATTTTTTCCGCATGATTTTAAGTTCTTCAAAGAAAGCTTACACAGAAGTTACATTCAGGGGGTCAACTAGCCTTTCCAGTCGTGCTTATGATTCCAGCAAACTTTCTTTAGAGAAAGCTTTCTCAGTGTCGAGAAAAACTGGTTTTTGCCTTTCGGTTTTTCAGTGAAATTTTAACGTAGAATTGATAGTGAAATTGAGTAACTTCATATATTTCAGCGAAGAACTCAAAATTTCACACAGAGGCGAAGCTTTGTTTCGAAAATACTTGCGAGAACACAAAAAGCAGATCTATAAAGTGCAATAAGAAAAATTAGAAATAAGCCTCGAAATAGTACAAATTCGGATTCCGGCTACGTCTGAGATTCGAACTTGCGACCTAGGAATTAATAGTCTCACACACTAAAGTACACAGCCACGGACGCTTAATAATCACCAAACACTAGCCACAAATGAAGCAGAGAACAGATGCTATGCAATTTCCAATGCTACAGTGAAATTTCCAAATAAGTGAACACTTCTAATGAAAATTTAGTTTGCGAGGTAGATTAGAAAACAAGAAGGTTCGTACTAATACAATACGCTGAGCGCTAGTGTAAGCAAACCTGGACTGGGGTGTTTCTGGATTCCTAGAGCTGCAATTTTGTTTATGTACAGCAATTGCTCGTATGGTACATACAGCACCACAAAGGGATCGGCCCAGACCTTGCATACGTCAGTAAGAAACAGGTCGAAAATCTCCAATCTGCTGGTTTCTGGACCCAAAAAGTACCCCAACAAGTTGCATATGAGCTGGTCATCTTCAAAATAGCGGTCAGAAACTAGCTTTGTGAATAAAATATGACGACAGATTTCGCATTGAACCACAAGATCTCCGAGTATTGAGCTAAAAAAAGTTTTGACTTGACAAATTTGCTTAAAGCTATTCTAGACTTTAATCATATCATTTATATTTAGGTTACCAATATTGGGAAAAACCAATTTGTGCATTTTGTAACTGACCTAACATTTTTCCACGAAGAGCAAACTTTCAGAATAGAAGTAACAAATGTATCCAGGTACTCTTTGGGGCAATTAGCCGAAAGCTGCCAAAGAGAGCGTCTAGCCACATAGTCGTCAGGATCCAAATAGTCGTCAGCGGTGAAAGGTCGTCAGCGGTCTAGGACATAGTCGTCAGCGGTGAAAGAACCAACTTGACACATTTTGCTCGTTTGCAACTCTTCGAAATAAAATACGATAGAACTGAGAAATATATTTTTTTACTTCCAACAAGCGGGTTTGTTTTGAGGAGCAAAACTACAGCTTCGAATAACCTTAAACAACCAAAACTTTAAAAAACAAATCATGGAGCATTAATTTTTTTACATTTGAGTACAGAAACCTGTTGAAAAATTTGTCACCTTGCAAATTGTCCCACTTTTCATCCGAAGTTTTTTCCAAAACGTTCAAAACAATATCGGGTATATTAATAAGTTGATCCGAACACATACAAGCGTTCATGTTTTCGACATCAGTTTTGATGAAACTCATTTCTGCAAAAAGTTCTGTTATTTTCTGGTCATTCTTAAAGAATGTATATAACTCCTTCAGCACAATTTCAGCTCTAGAAAGCTGCAATGGCTTAGACTTCAGCTCTGAACAAAGGATGAAAATTGATTCGTATATGGGACTTAGCCAAAATGCTTCATGAAGCATAGCAGAAGTTACACCATTTAGCTCCTCGTTTTCTTGACAACCCACTGAGCTTTCCACCAAACATGGAATTATTTCCCGTTTGACATTCAACGGTAATCGACCTTCGTCCGTATACTTTTTCAGATTTGCGGGATACAAACTCTTTTCTGTTTCTACCATCTTTCAAACATCGGCAAAATCTTAAACAAATACCATATTTATAAATTGGACAAATATTACCAAAATTAAAATGGCGTTTTGATTGAAACAAATGAGTAGAAAGGTTTCAGAATTGGAAGCTGTGCGATGACATGTAAAGAGAGTGAATTTGAGAACAGGATGTGTGTGTTTGATTAAAATCGACACCAAAACTTTGTTGACTAATTTCACAAACCCAGTTCTAACTCGAGCCACTTTTTCACCCTTTCTTCTAACAATCAGATCGACAGCTGATCTCGAACAGAGAAACTAAACTATTTCTATTCTAACATGGTGGTACGTATTATAGATTATTGTGTTTTAAAAAGAACATCTTTTTAAGAGTTTCGAAAATTCATAAAATTTGCTTTGTTTTCATGCATAGCTTTGGGCTGAGGGAGGAGTTGCGTGCGCTCGCTAAACAAAAAACAAACTTTTTTTGAAGACAAAACATCAGATGTCCAAAAACTTTTGGCACGTTTTTTTTATCTAGATTTACTCCTGAAAAGTCAAATTTTTTGATCGATATTAAAGGATAACTTAAGTAATAGGATTAAAAACCACTCAAAATTAGCTGTCATAGTGAACTTATAGATAAGCTTTTGAGTACCAACATCGCACCAACTGTCCGATAGTGCAGTTTGCATTCCTTTTAACCAAGGAAATGAATTGAACTTAAAAAGATATCAAAAGACAAATCGCAATAACAGTAAATTTGAGCTTGAAGCTCCGGAAAAGAAAAAAAAATTATCACGACCTACATAAGAGTCTGAACTACGTTCACCGAATCTTAAACATTATTTACCAAAAATCAATTTTACATTTAAACGAAATTTAAAATACTTATTTTTCTAGAGCAACTAAATAAACGGAATAACGCATGTGAAATGTGAAAAATGAACTTTTGAACATTTGTTCCCAGAACAACTAAGGAACGGAGTAATGTATGTGAAATTAATTTTAGCGAGAAGTAATCAACATCCACGTAGGACAGGCGGGAGTGCAAATGGGCAATGCAGTTTGGGAACTGTACTGTCTCGAGCACGGAATCGACCCCGAGGGAAGGATGCCCTCAGACACCTCTGTCGGCAAAGAGGACGACTCCTTCAACACCCACTTCTCCGAAACGGGCACTGGACAACACGTCCCTCGGGTTCTATTCGTGGACTTGGAACCAGGAGTCATAGGTGAAATCAAGAGTGGACCCTACAAGAAGCTGTACAACCCGGACTGTTTGATTGACAGCAAAGAGGATGCGGCCAATAATTACGCGAGAGGACACTACACGATTGGCAGGGAGAAAATAGAGGAAGTAATTGAGAGGATGAATAGAGTGGTACGTACTCAATTTAGTTGAAGTTTAATCTGACGCAAGGAAAACAGCCAGTTAAGAATAAACAACAACAGTTTGAGAGCTCGATTTTGTTATTGACATTCATACTATCTATGACTCGAAGAGATTTGCAAGCTCAAGAGACACCAACATTAAGTTTTTTTCAGATTTGATTGATAATTCTATAAGGAGACAATGTTTCTTTCTTAGGCAGAGGAGTGCAGTGGTCTACAGGGCTTCACGGTGTTCCATAGCTTTGGAGGAGGCACTGGGTCTGGGTTCGCGGCTCTCCTCATGGAGAGACTGTCCATGGAGTACCAGAAGAAGTGCAAACTAGATTTCTGCGTCTATCCAGCACCCAACTTGGCCACTTCAGTTGTGGGTCAGTAATCAAATGATAACACTCTACAAATATCTGAACACAATATTTGATTCAACACCAAAATACCAAGGCATGCTAGCCGACCAGAAAGTGCCATTCTTTATAACCTTCTGGAACTTTGTTGGGCTATATAGGAGGCTCACTTTGATATACTTTTCCCAGCAATTGCTCTGATAGTTCTGGCGCAATTTTTTGTTGAATAAAAATACCAAATTGATCTATATTGGATATTTGATCCATTTTTCTCTTCAGTCAACCCACTTTGAGAAAAACGTGTTCTAAATTTCAAGTTTTAATCGTTTTGCCAAATAATTTAAATCATCCTTGTAATTCCTCTGAAATGACTGGATTTAGAGCCCTACAACGCCATCCTGTCGACACACACGACTATGGAACACACAGATCTGACATTCATGGTGGACAATGAGGCCATTTTCGACATCTGCAAACTGCACCTCAAGATCAACAACCCCACCTACACCAATCTGAACAGACTCATATCCCAGGTCGTCTCATCCATCACTGCTTCACTACGATTCCCAGGTACAAATTTTTTACTGCGTGGTTATTTCAATATATCGACCATCAATTTGAGAGAAATCAATCTATGAACCCCTTTTATTTCAATTATAATCTAAAATAAGGATCTAGTATTCCAAAAAGAGTTCTTTCGTCCATTTTTTTATTCAGGTGAACTTATTAGTCTTACCAGGGCCTCAGCATCTGAAAATTATTTGCTTCAAAATTTCATGTTTTGGTCTAAGTTTTATTTGAATTTCTAGAATTCGAGCATGTCAGAAGTGATATTGACCATTCCTACTAAAATGGCCATTCTGTCAACAAAGCTGTTTACGTGAAAAAAATTCTAGTACCCGATTGCAATACCCTTACCTATCGCAAGGGTAATGAACAAGGACAGCGGTTACTTACTAGTAGCAGCGAAAGTTCCGACCTCAATCGTAAAACAAAACAAAACGTCTCTGCCGCTTTTAAGCGCGATGTGATGAGAGGAAAGACTAGAACTTTAGTAAACTCAACATAATAGATTGAATTGGCCTTCAAAAAAAGAATAACGACGAAAGATTTTTTTATTTGTGGGAAATTATTTGTGGGAAACGGCTTAAATAATTACTTTTCATTTTCAACCAGTTTTTGACGACACAGTAAATAGTTTTGTACTTCTTTAAATGTCGTTCGAATCAAGACTTAGCATGCTTGAATATAATAAATATATCACTCGATCCATTCTAATGAGTATTTGTGGTAACTGATTATGGATTTTGCCGTAAAACATTCAATTATATCAAAATCTATGTATTATCAAAAAACCCATGCTTTGGAACTCAAGCCGACAAAAAAATGAGCCGACAGTAATATATCGACAATTCCAATTCAATTTTTTTTCCATTCTCATTTCATACAAATTGAAAAAAAAAGTCGGTCGGTGTTCACACTTCAGACCTAAGGAGGTAAAATTTTGCGCTTTACCACTTTAAGCAAGCGGGAATGGGCCTGGAAGTTGTTCAGGTTTCATAAAAAAAATCTAGTCCACTTTCTTACAAATTTTTACCAGAAGTTGTTCGCGGAAAAAATTCTAGCTCCCGATAACAGGTCACTTGCTTAGGTAAATGAAACGACATATTGAAAGTAAAAATGTGAAAATTCCATATTTCAAAATATCTTGGCAGAATTGAAGAGTTTTAGGATCTCTCAATGTGGACTTGAATGAATTCCAGACGAACTTGGTGCCATTTCCTCGGATTCACTATCCACTCGTAACCTATTCACCCATCATCTCGGCGGAGAAAGCTCAAATGACCGCTCTTTCTGTCAGTGAGATCACTTTGAACTGTTTTGAGCCGCAAAGTCAGATGGTCAAATGCAACCCAAGAGAGGGTAACGATCTTTTCCAATTTAAGTTAAAAATTGCTGTCTGTTATTTCTTAAGTAAACTAATTCACTTTACCTAGGTAAGTACATGGCTGTTTGCCTGCTATACAGAGGTGATGTGAGTTCAAATGATGTGAACAAGGTCATCAGCGTTCTGCAGAAGCGAAAGAACATCAGCTTTGTAGACTACATTTCCACTGGATTTAAAGTTGGTATCAACGGAACTGTTGCAAAGACTGTACCTGGTGGTGACTTGGCAGAAGTTCCCAGGTAATCAGATGTTACCGCCTTTCGTTGACCTTTATTTAGGTCAAATAGTTTGATTAACCCATCTACTCCGGAAGAATTTTAAAATTACAAGGGAAGGGGGCAATTTGAAAAAAAAAAAACGCGCGCACATCTATCTGTTCAGCCTATTTTTTTCGCCCACTCAGCTGCCGCCAAAATAACACATACACAGTTTAACCAATTTGGGTCCAAAAATGAAAAAAATGTCACCAAAACCATGCGATGGTTGTTCTTCTTAATGCTAACTTATAGTTTTTTACGGAAGTATAGCCAAAACAATACTCAGTTTTAAGCATTTATTTTAGGTCAGTTTGCATGATCAGCAACACTTCGGCTATCGCAGATGCTTGGAGACGACTGTGCGAGAAATTCGATCTGATGTACCAGAAACGAGCCTTTGTACACTGGTATAACTAAAACAAAATTATGATATCAAAACAATAGTAGCCTATTAACGTATCAACCAATGGTTCATTTTTAAAGGTATGTCGGAGAAGGAATGGAGGAAGCTGAATTCAATGACGCTAGAGAGGACCTGGCAGTGCTTGAACAGGACTACGAAGAAGTTGTAGCAAGTGAGAATGCTCAAGAGGACGAGGACGTATATTAATCAACAGAACATAATTCAAAAGTTCTGTGGAATAACAATGTACAATGATTGCTGCGTCCTTTGCAAAAACAAACTTTTGCAAAAACAAAATTTATTCCTGCAAGTTTCGTTCAAAAATCAAAAACAAGTAAATATGTGGCTCAACAATTTTTTTCACAAAAGGTAGACATTTTTTTCACAAGGGCACCAACTATAAATTCTATCTCACGGTCGCTCTAAAAAACTTCGAGAAATTTTACAGGAGTTATATACTAAAGTTTCAAGCCTTATTCTTCTATAAACAGCCAGTTCGCTCGCTTAACTCTCACGAAATTTAACTATAACTTTTTAACAGTTTTGCTCGACAGTGAGTCAACTTTTGAACAAATTTATGCCGTTCGAATCACGACTAAAAGGGATTTGAATTGATACATCGATATACTCCGATGATGTTTTCCGGTATATGATTTTGCGTCAGAAATAAAAAGAAAAACAACTACACTCATGCCCGAGTCGAGATTTTTCACCTAATTTGAAGCAAGATTTGAGCGGTTTGAGCGGTTTTTTTAGACAATTACGCTCAAAATCTTGCTTCAAAATGAGCGGTTTGAGCGGTTTTTGAACGGTTTATCTAAAAAAACCGCTCAAAAACCGCGCAAGATTTGAACGGTTTTGAGCGGTTTATCTAAAAAAACCGCGCAAGATTTAATAATAAGAAGTCGACCACGGAGGGATTCGAACCCGCAATCTTCTGATTCGCAGTCAGACGCCTTATCCGTTAGTCTATGCTGACTTGCTGGAAGCTTAATATTCGCTGTATTTGTTCTACTGAATATGTTCAATGTTTTAGACATACACAACAAATATACTGTCAGGATTTTTATTGTCAGTCTCTACAAAATAACAAAAATAATCGACCCAACCCACCCCCCCCCACCTCTTACTAGTGTTCATGTCCCCCCTCACCTCTTACTAGAGTTGATGTCCCTTACTAGAGTTAGATGTACGTTGAGGGGGGGGGTACGTTGAGGGGGGTACGTTGGGGGGGGGGGTACGTTGGTGGGGGGGTTTGTTGGATGTTGGATACGTTGAGGGGGTACGTCGGGGGGGGGGGGGGGGTAAGTTGGGGCGGGTGGGGGGTGGCGTAATCCAAAATTACGCGCAAATGCAGTATTGCACTCTTTAAACTGACTGCTTTCCATGTCCATTTTGGACACCATATACAATTAAGATGAAAACCGAGTTAAGTAAAACTTTCACATTAATTATTTCAATTTTCTCGCAGAGAAATTTTAATGCCACGAGACTAACTTTTTTACTCCGCTTATTCAAGAAAGAGTTCTCTACGATGCAAAACTTAGTGCAGTTGAAGAAATCCGGCATTTTCAGTCCCGGATTACGTTGCTAAGTCATTGAAAACAAATATTGACACATTCAAAGAGGATAACTCTGATCAGTTGCTCTTGGTCATGTACAAAATTTGTCGAAATTCGAAGTACATGTTGTCCACAATTAACATTGAAAATACGTCTTATTTTGGGTGTAAAAACCTGAATTTGCGCTTAATTTTGTCCACTAGTGTAAAGCACAGCCGGATACAGATTGCGTTCCCAATTTCTAAAGTCGGGCCAAAAAAATAACATAGAAATGCGGGCTTATATTGAGGTAAAAACTGTAGTAGATCAATGTTTATTGAAACATTTCCGAATTACTACTCATCACCAGCATTGAACTTTGAGAACATGTGCAAAATTGAGATAGATAAATTTGATAGGAATTAAAAATGTAAATTACGAACGTTTTCGCACATTTGTGCATCATCAGGTGTAAAAAAACTAGCGACCTACTGCAATCAAGAGCTTTTGAGTCTCACGCACTATCCACTCAGCCACTCAAGCTTAACCGACAAACACTAGTCACGAATAAAGCAGCCCATATGGTAATAAATTGCCAATGTCAATCAGCAAAAGTGGCACCAAAGACAAATAGACACAATTTGGAATATAACAAACTGAAGGCATCCACACTAACTTTGCATGTAACAAATCGCAAAGTATAAAGCCACATTATGTATCAATTAAGCATTTCAAAAAATTGCGAGATATATTGAGTTAGAAAACTTCTGAAATCAAATTTTTGAAACAAATAGCTTTTTTCGTTTCATTTGCTGAATTAAAAACGCATCAACTGTGTTAACTTATAACTATTCGGATGTCAAAACACATGCAATTAATAAACTGTTAAGCTGTATTTCCAATTCGATGCAGCCAATATTGTTGCTTTAAGTCGCAACAAAATTTGCGACTTAGGCTGGAAAAAACAGAAGTTCCTACTATAACAAATTGCTTCGCAAGTGTTAAAATGACATACAAACGCCATATCCTGGAAATTAAAAGCATTCAAGCAGTCACATTTGGATGCAAAATTTGCAACTCCAGAGAGTACTTTCACAGTAACCAACTAGAGAGTTAGGAATTTCAAATTTTGAAAAAATAAATTGAAAAACCATAAAAACCTCACGTCTCGAAAATAACAAAGACTTGAGCAGTCATATGTAGAGGTGAGATTCGCAACCCCCTCGAGTGATATGACTGCCCCTAACAAAGGGGTTGGAAATTTCAAAAAAATATATATATTAAATGTAAGTTTTCTGAAAGTTTTTTGAAAAAATCGAGAAAAAAAATGTCTTATCTCGAAAACTACAAAAAATTGAGTAGTCAAACTTGAAGGCAAGATTCGCAAACACTAAAAATACTCTGACAGCTCCCCTTTACAAGGAAGGTGGCTTCATTTTCGATTCAAATTTGAAAAGAAATTTAACTTCGCTGAAAGTTTTTTGAACACGAAAACTAAAAAAAATGATCAGGCAAATTTTGAGGCAAGATTTGCAACTCCCGGCCGAGAGTTCTCTGACAGCTTCCAACTTAAGGGTTGGGAATTTCAAAATTTGAAGAAAAAAATTAGATTAAAGGTTTCTGAAATTTTTTTTTTAAATCACAAAAAACGTCATATCTCGAATACTAAAAAAAATTAATCAAATTTGAAGGCCAGATTCGAAAACCCCGAGTTCTCTGACAGCTTCCGACTGAAGGGCTAAGAATTTCAAAAATTGAAGAAAAAAATTGAATTCAGACTTTTTTTAAATCACAAAAAAATGTCATATCTCCTAAACTACAAAGATTTGAAGAGTCATAATTAGAAATGAGATTCGCAACCCCCGATAGGGTTCTGGCAGCCTCCAAATAGAGTGTTGGGCTTTTCATAACTAGCAAAAATATATATATTTAAATTTTCTGTTATTTTTTTGAAAAACCGCAATAAACGTCAATATCGAAAACTAATGGCAATTTAGCAGTCGCATTTGGGCGCAAGATTTGGATCTTGAAACTTCTGAGAGTACCCTCACAGTACCCAACTACAAACTTAAGAATTTCAAATCTTTTGAATTTTTAAAATCTAACCTTTCTGAAAAATTAAAAAGAAATCATAAAACACGTCATATCTCGAAAATTTCAAGAATTTGAGCAATCATATTTGGAGGCAAGAATCGCAATCCTTGAGAGTACTCTGACAGCACCGATCTACAAGGTTGGTTATTTCAAGTTTTTAAATTATTCTGTAAATTGAGTTTTCTGAAAATTTTGAAGAAATCACAAAAATAGTCGTATCTCATACACAAAGGATTTGGGCATTCATAATTGGACACCCAATTCGCAAACCTGGGGGACCTCTGAGAGCATACCACTATTGTGTTGCTTACTTTTAACTCGTTGGAAAAACCACGAGATTCAAACTGGAAAATCGAAAAAAAGTTCTTAAGCATTGCACTATTCGATACAGCTTAACCACGCATAGATACGTTAGGCCCTTAACAGTTGCATAAAAACGCTTAAACATGGCAAGATACCTGTCACACGCATTTAAATATAGTATAGATTAAAGTTTTTACAAAATGATCATCGAGCGTTAAAATTCTTTTGAGCGTTAGTATTGTTAATTCAAATAACGTTTCCAGGTTTTAAAATGGAAAAATTAAATGCAAAAAAAATGACCAGAGATCATATAAAAGTTATACAGATCATTCATCCAAGGTTTTAAATCACTAACCAATGAAAACATCGCAACTTTTAATACGAAAGCAAGCATTTAGATTTGCCAATTGAAAAGTGTACAAGTGTAAGTCATGGTGTAATATTTCGGTTAATGTCAAATGATGAACATAAACAAAATAAAGTATAGGCAAGGATAGCCAGCTATTGTGCAAGTAGCACAGAATTTTCCGACCATACTCTTAAAAAAGACAACAAAAAAAATTCTTTCAAAATAGTGTCGTTTTCGGCGTGGTGTGAGAAAAGGAGCTGAAGGAAAAAAAAATAAAATTTAGGCATATTTGACAGTCATTGCAAAACATGCAAATTGAAAAACCGCGTTCAAACTTTTTTTTGCAGTTTTTTGAATTTTTCTACTCAAAAAACTAATATTAATCTGAGTTTTTACGTTTTAAATTAGGCTTTTGTAAGCTTTTAAGCCATTTAAATAAGCTACTTAAGCTACGCTTTATTCGCTCGAAAACAAAAATTTCAGTCCGGTTTTTATTGACACTGGGATTTTTTAAATTATTTAATGTCGTTCGAACCACGACTGTAACAGCTGTCATATACTGGGCGACATTGAAAACGCATCATCAAGATTTTTGCTACTTTTTTGCTCAAACTTCAAATTGTTGAAGAAGCTGTAAAATCTTAGACCAACGCGTTTTCAGCAACTGTTTTACACTACAGTATTTAATGAATTAAAATTTCCTTGCTTATTTGAAAGCAAATTATGCCTACAATTAACCAGGAAAACTCCGTTTTGATCCAGCGAAAAAAGGTATGTTTATGACTTGACATTCAGTTTTTTTTTCGTTTGTTGCATTTACAAAGGCGATGGTTTTTCAGAACTATGAAGGAATCAAGGTACTAAATTATATTCCAAAAATTGAATTAGATGAAACATAGACCATTACTAGGTTATTTTAGCCCAATTTTTTTATGTTAAGTTTAATTTTGCCAAGTTTTTTTTGTTCTGCGCCAGAAAAAGTGATGCCAAAATGCTGAGTTGACAAAATCAACTCACCAAACAGTATATTAGTATAAACAGGTTAGAAAATATAACACAGAAGCGAATCTGAGCTTCGCACCACCTGCGATACAAATATAATAAAAACAAACAGAAATTTTTGAAAAAAAAATCAAAAAATCGTTTCTGTCAACAAAAAATTGTCAATAAAAAATCAGTCACAAGAAGTTGCGTCACCTCTGCTCCAAATGCTCCGGATGGTTGATTGAGTTTGGATTTAAATTACTAAGCGGAAGCAAAGAAAAAAATACCTGAGCAGAAACCCTTCATGGCGAAAAAATTCAAAAAAAATCTAAACTGATAAAAATTTTATGTTCCGTTTCCCATCAGAGCACACGCACGCACACAAATACATTTCTCGATCCCCGAATGACGCAATAAGAGGGCACTAGGTTTATATAAATTAAGCCGATATTTATTAACCCGATAAAAAGACAAAAAAAATAGGAAATTTTGACCAATCGAGTAGGTAAAATTACCACCAGTGTTAAAAACAAATTTCGATTAGGCTGCACTTTTCAAATGTCAAAACAATTAAAGCAAATACTGTGAAAATTGTTTACAGCAAAAAAACTATTCTGAGATGTGGTAACTAAGCCGACAAATCATAAGCGGGCAAATAGTAAGCCGAATTTTGTTCGAGCCGAAATATTTACCGTTTGAAAAATCAAGTCCTAGTCAGATTCGAATCCAAACCTTCACCTCTAGGCTTAATGTGCAGGAAGACACTGAGAAATTTGAATTCATTGTAAGCCAAGGTACCACAACTCTAGATAAGTCCTGTGGACAAAGTTGTTTACGGAAAAAGTCTAGTACCCGATTCCAATACCCTGTCTTAACGCAAGGTTAATAATCATTAGCTGTTTTGATGAAATATTATTTAATGGTTTAATAGGGTAAAAATTCTCATATTGAAAAGTTTTTATTGAATTATGAATTGGTTTATGTTCATTTCTATTCGAGCAAAATAAATTGGAGTTAAATTCTGTTGTTTTCACTCACGGATAGAAACTTTCATGCTCAAAGGCTGGCTTTAGCAAAACTAAGAAAAATGTTATCAAAATAAATGTTTGCCTTATTTTCTTACTCCACTCTGAGCCAACAAAAATTTATTCTCATCATTTTTAGAATAATGGAGTTTGTTATCATCAAACGATATTTTTGACGACATTTTTGTTTTATTAATATATTCTAAAAACATGTAATTTATGGGAGCAATATTTAGTACCCCATTGCATTACAATGGTTATTTCAATTTTAGTATATATATGAGAACCGGAGCTTCACATTACGAGCTTCGCATTACTAGCTCAGAAATAACAAAATCAAAAGTAAGATTAGTTTGAGTTCAAAAAAAATTAAAAAAACAGCCAAGAAACACGACAAACAGCATTAAATTAGTCTTTTTTTAACAAATTGCCACTTACCAAACAATGCGTTCATTGAAACAAACAGAGACGCTCATTAAGCCGGAAACAAAAAAAGGCCATAAGAAATTGTTGACAAAGTCAGTGCTATTGACATCAAAAACTACAAGGAATACATCAAAATCAATTGCATTTACGAGAATTGCTGATCGCACTAAAAAATTTTACAATGAGGCAACTAAACCGACAAATAAAAGTCTGGCAATTCGAATTTTCCAGGACATTTTTGTTTCATCTTCTCATACATACTGAAAAAAAAACAACATCTTAATGTGACTCGACAATCTGACCCTAAAGTACAGAGACAACAGTGTTACCTCTAGGCCAAATGGTAAGCATCCTCAATGCTGCTAAGGCTCACTGAAAAAGAAACATCAATTTCAACTTCAAATTTAAAAAATTTTGTTTAAGGGAGAAAAGTCTAATTCCCGATTACAAAACATTCGAAAGGTTCAAATTCTAAGTGACACCAATTGGGAAATTACTCATTTTCAAGTTTTTTTTATGGTTTACAATTTTGTTGTCTTTTCTGAAACTCGTCACAGTGGAGTAAGTTGGATTAATATTTCTAATTTCATCGATGGTTGATTTCAAATTTAAACAACGATAGCCGGGGGTGCTGTCCATGTAGCACATAATGTTCAGACCATACACATAAACTGCTTAAAAAGATTTTTCAAGTCTAATTTTTTTCAAATAAATGTTGGTTATAGTGAGTAGGGTTAATGAATGATCCAGCAAAAGAAAAGATTTCAGACATATTCGACAGTCACAGTAAAAAATACAATTTAGAAAACGACTTTTTACGAACTATTTCAGTCTTTTGATGAAAAATACAACTCATTTAAAGTTTATTTTTGTCTGCTGAGAAATATAAAATCTTAAAAATACTTTCGAATAAAAAATTCATTCATAATTTTGCCCCATGTACATTGATAACGTAATTTGTCTTTTTAAATAGAAGAATTTGTATTGAACTTACAAAATGAAATATCAAAAAAGCTCTTTCGCCTGTGAACAACTTTTAAGATTTTCACTTTTAACATGCAAATAGCGGCAACTTGGTCAAAAGCTCAAGAAAACAAGCAACCACCACTTCTCAGTTAAATATAAACAACTTAAAATTGCTGAAGTTGTAAGATAAAATTTCTGAAGTAAAATAAAAAACGAAATCAGATGGCATGCAATTTATTTAAAAACAATCTTCTTAAATCAACGACAGTTCCCAATAGTTGAAAACAATGCAAAATCTCAAAATGTTTAAACATAGCCAACAGGTAAATAGAAAAGAGCCTATGAACGCAAGCAAACAGAAAAAAATACTGAAATGTTTTATGAAAAGTCTCAACTTTCGAGCTTTTAAGAACAAAATAGAAGGACTTCAGAATCATTGAAATTCATGAGAAAATTATGAGAAAAATTTTGTGATAAAATTGAAAGCAATTTGAAAAACTTGGATTAATAGGTAAGTTTTATATTACGCTGGGAAATCAGAAAACTAAAAACCACTTGCGATATTAGAAATCGATCACGTTTTTCGTGACCTTTACACATTTGCTGTTCGATAGTGGTGTTTGCAATCTTTCTGAAAAAGAAAGTGAAGTGAACTCAAAATCTCAAAATCACACCACAATAATCAAACTTGAGCCTGAACAAACTTTAACGTTTTCTGAAAAATTAGTTCTCCATAAAAAAATCATCAAGGCCTATAAAAAAGTTTTCACTTTGTTCATCAACTCTTGAAAAAACAGACAATTATTTCATTTTTATGTTTGAAATAATTGTTAAACATGAGAATTGACACAGCGCCCAGGCGGAGTTTTGCATCACTTGCGATACCACAAAAAACTTCAAATATATTCTGGAGTGATGTTCTATTTGCGGCAAATACGCCCAGAAATACTTTCTATGGTGTTTGACAAAACTTTAAAAAAATTATTGATTAAAGTAAACTAATAAAATATACGCCGAAAGATTTTCGAAGCGAAAGAGAAAACACATACGAAGTCAAATTTAGTCGAGCTACAAATTGCAGGAGTGTAAGAGAAATTTAGAAAATAACTACAAAGAAAACTGCATACAGCAAAAAATTTTAACATGTGGCAGGTAAGCCGACAAAACATTAGCAGACAAGTAAAAAGCCGACATTTGTTTTGAGACAGAATATTTCCCCTTTGAAAAATTAACAAGCAGTTCCTGGTCAGATTTGATCCCACGGATTTTGCGGTCGCAGGCATATTCGGTACCTCCATTATTATCTAAGATACCAAGTGATTTTGTTAAACAAGTTTGTTTTAACCCGATTTGCTAACGCTTGCTAATCGCAAGCCATACTTGTCAACGGGCCGGGCCGCCCGTGGGCCTCAACGGGCCGGGCCGAGGTTTTCACTTTTGTCAACGGGCCTCAACGGGCCTTACTTTTATTGACTAACCAATGTTATGTTTCAGTGCGCACTGTACAGCTTGCAGTGTGCTAAACGACATGACTACTACGTTCACTGCCGATTCACTGCAGAAACTAATTCGACGTGACACGAAGGACGAAATCTTTGCATTTGTGGAAAAAGACTCTGTGGGCACCACAAAACACTTCAAATCCGAAGTCTGGAAGACATTTAAACTTGTGAAAGTCGTCGCCTCTGGATTCATTATTCCGAATTTGTGCTGCTGCCATAAGTGCGAATGTGTTCTGATTTGTTTTTTACCAAAAAAGCAGCAACGGGCCCCAGCGGGCCGATATTTAATAAGTTCCCTGTTTATCGGGCCGCCAACGGGCTCGACTTGAATTATATCGGGCCGGGCCTCAATTATGGCGGCCCGTTAATAAGTCTGTCGCAAGCGTAAACATCTTTTTCAAAATTAAGTAAAATAACAGAAAAACTTTTGTTGCCAACAAACAGTTTTTTATATGTAGCCTTAAATGATGAATCTCTTTCATCATGTAGAAAATTTGCGTGTACATAAGCAAGCAGAAGTGAAAATCAGCCGAAAAACTACTTCATATGAACATAACTTTCATGCCTTTCGTAACTGTTGTTTAATTGTTACATACCTAATATCTTTTTATTACGTATTTTTGACTGATTTATAAGGTAGCTGGTTTATACTTTGGTTGGTTAAATTACCACTAAAATATTTGACTAACAATTTCCTAATAAAACTAACTCACGTAAAGAGAATTGGTTCAATAGGCTTTTCTATTCCGCGACAAAGTCCAAAAATCAATATCTTTCGGAACTAAAATATTTTTTCGAACCCAACGTTTATTCATGCTTTTGGACCATTTGCATTTTCGTAGTTGTATACCGTTATTTGCCTTCTATATAGAAAATGATTTTGAAACGAAGAAACCATAAGTCATACTGCGATGACTCAAAATCGAGCGAGAACAACGATTCGGGCTTTTTCTAAAATAAACCAAAAATCGAAAAGAACCAACACCACATCATGTTTTTATTACGTTCATTGGCACCTCATGGTTGACAATTTTTGCGATATAACCGAAAAAATAGGACCAAAGTTAACCAATGGCAACGAAACTTCGTCCCTTTCGAAAAGTGTGAATTATAGTGCTTGCAGTGGCTCTAATTTTTTTCGTTTTGATCGTGAACTTCAGAAGCAAGTTGATAAATCATTTAAGTACTGCTTTTTTGCTTGTTTTGGGTACCAGGTATGGTTGTTTTTGTTCGAATAGATGAAATAGTTTCTTCTAGTTTGTTCATGGTGTTCTTGTTCCGAACACGGAAAGTGTGGAGGAAATTTGTCTTCGGGTGGTTTAATTTTTCCACTCAAAATCACGTAGTATCACTAATCACGGGCGAACTTTTCTTTAGGCTCTTCTGCTATTTTTTTGGGCCTTTAAATTCACCAGGAAATTTTATAAAATTATTTTTTGTTCACCTTGTCCGCTTGTTACAAAAATTGGCATGCAAGTCTTTTCAAATCTACTCAATTATAAAAAAAATGTTGCTGATTATGCTTAATTACATTAACTGCCGCCCATACTCAAGCTTTAGACCTTTGTTTACACCCTCTGATCACATCACGAAAAAATAAGACTATTTGCTTAAAAAAACTGATTCTTTAAAACTGTTCTGTTAGGAACTTTCTGTGCTACTTGCACAGCAGCCGGCTATCCTTCGTCTATCCTGTATGTTTCGTTGATATTTCCAATATTCATGAAATACGAGCTTTTAACAATATTTGCACTCAGAGGCGAGACGGAGTTTTGCAATGTCTGCGATGCAGAAAACACAAAGCGCTACAAGATTTTGAGTCGAAAAAAAATAGAAATCAAAAAGTATTTCTGAAAAATTCATTGAAAACGTTAAATTTGAAAAAATTACAGCTACAAAAACTTCATGTTTGTATCGAATTAAGTTATAAACAGCCTTTTAAAATTGTAAAATATTAACCGAGCTGCAACAAGGACATTTTTTGGGATGAAACCTGTTGAGCCAAAAACAAACTTTTTGTCATAAAAATGTTTGAAAGTTTTTAGGACCCATCCAAACTGAAACACATAATCGCATACGGATATATTTTGCTTGAATTACGCAATACAAGTTGACTAAGTCGATATTACATAATCTGAAACTGTTGAAATATTTTAAAAACGAACAAAAAACAAACTCAAAATCGACTTGGTTTGTGAACGATTTATGATCTTTTAAATTTGTGAACTTTCAGTTGTGTAAAAATTATTCAAATTGGAACAAAACCCATGCTTTAAAAAGAAGACCAGTAAAAAAATCTTCGAGAAAAAAATGCCATTTAAAAAATCTGAAAAAAAGAACCGAGAGAATCTAGGACGGAAATCGCGAACCCGAAAAAAAAAGAGACATTTTTATGAAAAGATAATTACAACTTGTAACTGGCTTTGAACAATTACTACCTCATCGATACTAATTTTATTTGAGTTTTCAAGAAACTGAGCATGTCAGAAGAAGATGATTGAGTCCAGCAGATGAATGATTCCTATAAACAAAGTTATTTATGGGAAAATTGGCTCTTTTCCACTTTGCATGTTTAAAAAATTTTGCATGTTAAACAAACCAACAGCTGTCAAAGCAGATGGTATTATAGTGCCAATGCAGCATGCTGATACAAAGGCAATAAGTATCACTTTTATTTGAGACTTCAGTTGGGGAAAAAGTTCCATCGTACCATCACACTAAGAACTAACTAACTAGTAACAACTAACAATATTTGACATGTGGGGGAAATAGAAAAGCGCCTTATCTTCATATTAAACCAATTGTTTATTGCATCGTATTGTACCACGTAGAACCAATTGTTTAAACTTCTGGTGCGGAGAACGGTAAAGGTCTACGCGGATTGTTGTTTCTTTTTAAAACCCAAAACGGTTCCGAATTTCTATTTTATTTGCCATCAAAGAACATCAGCGTCACTTTTTAAAATAACCACCTGGTTTTCGTGTCACTTCAATTTCAAAATCAAATTTGATGATTTTTGAAAAATCTGAAATATACACTGAATATATTTCCGATTTTTGAAAAATCTGAAATGTAAACTGAAACTCATGTTGCTTCATGGAAAAGTTGAAACCCAAAACGGTTCCGAAGTTCTATTTTATTTGCCATCAGAGAACACCAGCGTCACTTTTTAAAATAACCACCTGGTTTTCGTGTCACTTCAATTTCAAATTTGATGATTTTTGAAAAATCTGAAATATACACTGAATATATTTCCGATTTTTGAAAAATCTGAAATATACACTGAAACTCTGTTGCTTCATCGAAAAGTTGAAACTAGGTGTTGATGCATCTCCTGAATTTTCTCTAAAACTAGTTAAGTTAACTGTAAATTATAAATTAAATCATTCTTTCAAATAAGTTATAGCTACAAATACAACAACGTGGAACACCAAAACGTGGAATAGAACAAAAACCGATCGAACAATTCAATCAATCAATCAATCGAATCATTGAATTTGCGCTGAGATTCTAAATCTACCGAAAAGATATTTAGCCGAAAACAAGAGACGACATTTGAAATCCCAAAATTTACTTCAATTTTTTTCTAACTCATTTTCCAGTTTTCCGCTTAATTGGAATTTTTTACATAGAAGCAGTATTTTGATACAACGATAATTCGGAATCAATAGAATTTACGCAATTCAGTCTTGTTTAATTATTTCATTGGTTCTTGAATTCCGACTTAGAATTGAAGTCATTGTCACAAAAATTGTTTTGGAAACAGAAAATCTGGAAAAAGATTTAATATTCTATTTTTTATAGCTTCCGGATTCAAACAAATCGCCCTTGAACTATAAAATTGTATCAGTTTGGTTGTTCCTATTGCACGAATACTTGACTTAATTACAACTGCATCACATTTTTATCTGCAAATTATATTTATTTTAAACTGCTGTTTGTGTTCTATAAAAATATGCAACATTTAATGCACAAGAGCGAATTTAGTAACTCTAAGGTTGAAAAACAGCTCATAATTTATTCATTAATTGCACCTTTTTAAAGAGATAGATAAAGGTAGAGTAAAAAATGACTTATGCTTAAAATGATTAAAACGATTTCAATTTATATATCTTTTAATATCATAGCAGCTAGACTCAGTTTATTGGAATAGTATCGGACTAAACCAATATACTGAATTAAAATAGGACTTTTTAAAATTTTGGCGGAAACAGAATTTACTATATTTTTTTCTGAATCAAATTGATGGTTAACATTAAGCACCCAAGCCCCAGAGCTATAAACCAAACACCAACGAGACTAAAACCATTCAGATACATTAGGGCAGGAGTGTTTAACTTATCCAGATTGATAAATCTCACAAACTGATAAATAAATCGAGTTGTTTCATTAAGAATAAAATGACCTTGGATCGATGTAGCATGAAAAGCGAGAGAGGGAAGAATGGGGGTGAGTGGGGGGGTCGAGGTGGCAGCACATTTCACTTTCGCATCGCCTGCAACGCTTCGCTAACATTACTGCAAAATAAATCAATTTCTCATTTTTTCAATAGCAATAGTAATTAAATGAATTATTCAGGCTCGTAAATTTTTTTTCGAAAAACTGCAAATTCTTAAAAAATAGTAAATTTTTACAGATATTGACCAATTCATATTGACATAGATAACTTTAAAGGTTCATTAATAAATCATGAAATAGTTAATTACACTAGATTTGGTGAAGTAAAGCTCCCTCAGTTAAACTGACAATAAATCATAACTGAGTTATTATAAATTCCTCTTTAAAATTCAACAGAAAAATATAAAGAAAAAATGCATGTATCATTTTCGTTACACATATTGCACTCATTTTATATACTCTAATCGTTAACATTCACCATTCACTGCGGGAAAAAATTCCCGATTTGACAATTTTCAATTGCTAGTTTCATTGCGACTTTAGATAAACACGATGCCATAATGAATTGCATACATCATTAAAATGTCGAAATAATTCAATTTGCGCAAAAACAGAAAAGCCGAATTTCAAGCATCTTTTCCCGGGAAGAAAAGATTTCTTTAAGTTTCGGGTAAACCATTGTTTTTTTTTTGCTTATATTTGAGGAAATGAAAAGATCACCGTACAAAACATTTTTTCGACAACTTCAATAGTATGTTCTCAATATTTTACCAAAATATTATTACATCTACTTTATAAATTTTCAATTAAATTACTGCTAGAGACAACTTGGAGATCCACGTTTTTCTAGAAACAGTCTATCTACTAACTCTGTTTCCAATATTTCAGAATACATGTCTTTGAGAAGTGTATTGGGGAGAGGATCTAGAGATGAGAATGTTCTAGAATGGTTCTACTTTTGACTGTATCGGTTCGCATTTTCTAGATTGTATCGATGTTCTTCTGACGATGTAGTGTGGCGGTGGTGGTTGTGTTGAGAACATTCTAGAACGTTTCTCATTCTGTCTTTTTGGTGGTGGTTAAGTGTTGACTTGAATGTTTCCGATTGTTTCTATTCTAGAATGTTCTAGAATAGCCCGCAGTCTTTGAGGTTGGTCTTGATGATGACATCTGTGCAGGCGTCGAACACAAACTGGATGTTGCTGGTGTCCGTAGCACATGTAAAATGACTGTACACCTACACACACGGAGAAAAAAAACCCTTGAAAACAACTGAAATCTCAAACTCCCCATCAATCATAAAAGCAAAAAAAAAATCATTTCGCTAACTTTTATGTTAGTTTTTGACATAATCTGAGTTAATTTTCTAGATTGCTTCTTGGCCACCCGCAAAGTCGATTCTCTATCAACCCCTTAATCGAGTGAGAGAATATGATATTTTAAGTTATTTTTAAACTTTGGTTATACTTAAAAGAAAAAAGTAAAAGCAGCAGCGAAGCAGAAACTCACACCCCTTTCGATACATCTCAAACTATTTTAGCAAATGAGGCTGCGATTGCTAAGACGGAAAATATACATAAAAATAAAACATACAAAAACTTCATACGTTTTTCACGAATGAGCACTACCTAAACCGAGAGAACTTTCGCGCATAGCTTTTCAACCAAAACCAAAATTACCCTACAAAATTGTTTGCTCCGGAAACAAAATCATTAAAATCTACTTTTGCCCTTAAAACGACTAAGCCGGTATCACATTTTCCGAACCCCCCCTTTGAGCAAAAAAAAACTTTTGACCCAGCACAATAACGTAGCAAAGGAAATCCTAGCCAAGAGACAGTTGGCAGAGAGTCAATGCACGAACAAAATACTGACTTGCATCTTGAAAAACCTCATGTTTTGAAATTCACATAAATAGATGGCCTTACAGCAATTTTATTTCCGTAAAAATTTCTCATTGACACTTTTTATCTAAATGAACAAAAATTGAGAAAACTGGATCAATAGATAAATTTTATATTCCGCTAAGAAATTTGAAAATTAAATTCCACTTTCAAATCTAGAAGTCGATCGCATATTTCGTGACCTTTAAAATTTTGCTGTTCGATAGTGGCGTTTACCTTCCTTTTAAGAAAAGAATTGAACTGAAGTTAGAAAGAATCCAAGAGTCAAACCGCGAAAATGTAAATTAGCGCCCGAAAAAAATTACTTCAAGAAAACAAACAAAAAACATCATCACGACCTATTTCAGAATCTGGACTACGTTCACCGACTCTTAAACAAGAAATCATACAAAATCTGAGGCCATACGTTTGAAAACTATATGAACGATTCAAGACGTTTTCATATCTAGCAAAACTTGCTTCAACTAGAAAAAAGTTCATGATGTGGAAAGCAGGCCGACAAAAAATAAGCAGACAAATATTAGTCCGATAATTAAATTTCTCCCAAAATAAATTTATGAAAATTTCAACTCCAGGCCAGAATCGAACCCATTACCGTCTCAAGCATGAAATTTAACTCCAGCCTAAACAAACTAAATTGGTGTCTCGATTCGATCTTAACTATGAAAGTAGGCTGAGCAAATTATTCAGTGATTCGATTCTGTTAGACAAGTTGTTAGCCCGAAAAAGTTCAATAATCCGATTTGATTATGCTTGCTCATCGCAAGCGTAAACAAATGTTTATTTCATCCTATTGGATTCAAAAGTGACACCTTTTCTCGCAAACACCAAGAACAAACATACAAACATCATTAAATATCCTTAAACTAAAGAGTCTTATAAAACTGGGTCTAGGTCAACAAGCCGACGGGACTTCAAGCCTAAGGGACTTCAGGCCAAAAATTAAACTTTACAAGCACCTCAAATCATTATTTTTGCATCTGTAAAACGTTTCTTTTCAAAATCTTAGGCTAGTTCAGTCCATAATAAGCGTTATTTATGACAATGAATTACTTAGGATTGGCATTAGTTAATAATATCAGCCCTTTTTTGAAATGCATAAATTATAAACAAGAAAATTACCTTCAACCGTGTTTTATTTTTCAACTTTCCTAAACTTCATTTGGAGGTTTCAATTTCGTGAAAACGCTAATAATTACCGAATAAAGATCATGAAATTGAGAAATTCTTTAAAAAAATTTTCAAATTAACCTTTTTCATGACTTAATGAGAAAATTTTCGGCTTGAAGTCCCTAATTTTACGATTCGGCTTGAAGTCCCGTCGGCTTGATGTCCGGCACCCTATAAAACTACATACAGAGTTAAAACGGTTTCAGAGGACAGAGACACTTGATTTTATTTTGACCTCAATTACGTATTTTGACCTCACTGAATAAAACTCAACAAAAAAGGAATGTACTATTATAGTACAGCTTATAGGCTTCCTTTACATATCTTAAGCACTTGATAAAATAACCAAGCAAAAAAATTCATTCAAATGATCAAACAGATTACATTAAATCTCAGAAAACTAGACGTCACAAATGAGACCAGTCATAAATGAACGAAATACACTAACTATTCAGTTCAATACGGTGCACTGACGTTGACATCATCAGATTCAGGTAAGTGCTTTTTGTAATCATTTCTCTCGGATTGCCTTTTTCTAACTTTTTAAAACTTTCTTATTTTGCTTCGATTCTCATATTGATCTAATTTGAAACATGTCCAAATTCTGCACCGCATCAGAAAATTCAAAATTCAAGAACCTTTCAAAATGTTTCGCAAAGTCCCCGTTCCGCTAAGTCCTAGATACGCCGCTTTTGTTTTAAAAGCCATCAAAAACCACACGACTTGAAAGTTTTGTTCATTAGACATTAATACAGTAAAAGTGAGGGGTATTGAATGAGCGTTGTGTGTGATGTGCGAGTGTGTGAGTGAGTGACTTGCCTCCTTGGTGAGTTTGCGTCTGTTGAGGTTCTCGAACTTCATCTGGATGTACTGGCCAGCCTCCATGAATGTGTTGGGGCCAGAGTACTCTGGGAAGCAGTGGGTCAGGGGAGACTTCGTTATCTTCTCCTCAAACAAATCTAAACACAAAGTATACACAATAAAACTAGTAATGATGATAATAATAATCATAATAATGATGATAATGATAACAATAATCATAATAACAATAATCATAATAATAAACATATCCAATAGAATATTGGAAAAGAGTTATTGAACACAAGAAAACATTAAAAAAAACTGACTTTCTTGAAAAAACGGAATTGCAAAGAAAAAAATAGATGCTCTTTAAGCTCTTTGAATTTCGAGAACAATTTATGATTATGTCACTTTCAGCAGATGAATTTCAATTGAACTCAAAAAATGCATATATACCTGAGTGCATTCATAAATGCATCATTATGTATGAATGCACATCTGTAGATATGAGAGACATTTAAGACTTTTCCTGAAAAAAAAACAGCAAGATCTATATAAGAATCTTCGCTACGTTCATTACTCATAATAATCATAATAACAATAATAAAAATAATGGGTTCCTGGTTGTTGTACAAGTACAAGAAAAGCACAGTGCTGATTTCAATCATCCGAACAAAACGAACGAAACTTGAAATTTCAAACCCGTTTTTCACAATTTGTGTTAAGTTTAGACAAAAACTGAAGTTAACAAAAGTTAAGTTAACTGAAGTTTTCGCAGGGATTATTATGGCGCAAGTTTTTTTTTGAAATTATCTTCCAAAATTTCAACCAAAAAAGGAGTTATTTTGGTTTTTTAATTGATCAAAAATTACGCTGAAAGAACCCAGTTGATTGATGAAAAAGAAATACATTTTTTTTCAAATTACAACTTAGTTTTCAGCCTCAAAGATTATCATTAGATCATAGGATACATACAATTTAAACTCACAAAATTTTTGGAGGGGAAAATTTCATTTCATTAAACACTGTTTTCGAAATAAAGTACGACTTTTGTCAAAATCGCGTACATAATTTGAATTCTCGGCTATTTCACTATTTCAAACTTCAAGCTTTATGGAATTTTAACGCATACCGTTTTCGAAGAATTAAATCCGAACATTTTTTCTTTGGGGACCCATCTAGCATGTACTTGGAAATTGATACAGGGATGGCTTTGGGGGGGGGGGGGGTGGGTGGGAAGCTCCTTCACTTTTCCTCAGGGATTCGACCTCCAGCCGACCAAAAGGACCCCCCTTTGTACTATTTTTAGATATCCTATTTGGTGATGGACCCTAAAATTGTCTAAAGACGCCTTCGGCGCCAATATATACTATTTTTGAGGTGGGAGCGCGCGCCAAAAAACGCGATTTTTTGGTCAACATTTTCCAAAAAGTGCCTAAAACCGCCTTTTTTGGCCTGGTCTTTTTAGTGCTTTGGGAGAGCGAGGAAAATCAATTTGGTCGATCCAAAAAAAGGTCGACAAAATTTTCGAAAGAAAATCCTAGATCCGCCCCTGCATTGATGTAATTTTAAACAAAAGCTGAGCTACCTTTCTTGTTGAGGAACAGAATAATGGATGTCTCAATGAACCACTTATTGTTGCAGATAGAATCAAATAATCGCATGCTCTCCTGTAGTCTATTCGTTTCTTCGTCTTCTGCTAGCAGACAGTCGTAGCCACTCAGGGCCACACAGAAGATAATGGCGGTCACTCCTAGAATAGAACCAAAAATTAATAACACCATTCATCCACAAAGGAAAAGGACCAACATACGAGCTGTTCAGCTCGTCACGGAGACCGCTGTTGTACTTCCAATTTGTTAAGTACTCAATTTATACATAAGAAATTAAAACTGCACAATAGATCAACTGTAAACAGATTTCAAAAGGAATTTAAGACAAAAGGAAAACAAGATAATGGCATTTACTCCTAGAAAAAAATGATGTTTTTTCGTTTCAAATTTTATGGGATTTTTTTTTGCATATTCCGCCCGATTTGAAGTTGAAGCTCTTAAAAATGACAGACAAGTTAAAATCCTTGCACCGGATTGGTTGAAGTCTAATTAACCACGAAGGTATGCTTAGAATCTCGCGATTACAATTTACAATTTGGATTATCACTCCTCGGAATAGAACAAAAATATTAATTAACAAACATCGCTGAAATTACTCAAAATCAAACATTCACTATTTCGTCAGCTGTAAAAAAAAAGATTCAAATTTTACTTGACTTGAAAAAATTGGAAACTGGGGCTATTCGAACCTATTCCTACGTGGTTAAACCAGTTGTTTACAGGAGAAATTAACTATAAAACTATTATGAACCTAACCGGTCGAAATAAATGTCAACAACCTTTAATAATCGCATGAAACTTTGGTACATGGGCATGTGTCCCAGGAATTTCTCCGGGAGGTTGCGTCCTTGGCAAAATTGCCCATTTCTTAGTGTCTGGTTTTGTTCACGTTTAAGTGCTTGCCCTAATGAACTGGCAAGAAAATCGACAATTCAAAGTAGATTTTAGGGACACAGCAAATGACTAGGGATGTTTCAGACAGTTTAGCTCGGGACAAAATTACCCGGACACGGAAAAGTTGGCGGAGCCATATAATGACGAGATTCAAATTGTCAAGGTTTCCCGTAGCTTAGAAAAATTCGAAAACTTTTTATAATAATTTGCAGATATGAAGAAAAATGTGCTGAACAAATATGTTGAACATAAAACCAGTATAAAAAATCTTTGTAATGTAACTTATCTGCTGAGTTACGAACATTTTAACTTTAGCCGAAACTGAAATTCTCGTTAGATACTCATTTCTTAACAAAAGACGATCCATGGCTCGGCGATAAAAACTCATAAGAACATGTTTTTCTATCGAATAAACAGCATCATTGCAAAATTTTGGCGGTTTTTGTTACAACGGAAGGATAAGTCAATCATTTGAAAAAAAACAGCAGCAGAATTATTCAAAATTATTATTTCTGATTGATACTCATAAACGCACGTCTCGAAAGTTCACAATTCTCAGCCGCCCAGTAACAAACACAAAACAACGAAAAAAAACCTTTCACGAGCTAACTGCTCAATTTCACTTAATCTGATAACAAACACATGGACAATCGAAGATTGGAAAAGAGTAATGAACGCAAGTAAACAGGAAAAAAAATGCTTTGTTGAAAAAATCTCAACTTTCGAACTTCAAAAAAAAAAACAGACGCTCTTTAAGCTCTTTGAATTTCTAGAACAATTTATGATTTACACTTTTGTGATAACATTAATACAACTTGAGAAAAGTGGATCAACAGGTAAAGTTTTTTTTTACGCTTGAAATCTAAAAATTAAAAACACTTTTGAAACTAAAAATCGTTCACGTTTTTTCTCGCGATTTCCACGTTCGTATGTGTCGAGTGCTATTTACGCTTTCATCAGATGAATTTCAATTAAACTCAAAAAGTGCATATATACCCAAGTGCATTCATACAAGCATTAATATGTATGAATGCACATCTGTAGTTTTTAGAGCAGAAAAGGTATTTTCTTTTTTCTGTCAATGAACTCAAGGAGTCAAAAAAATTATTTACTTTTCTCGATATGAAATCAACTTCTGAGAACCAAAGAAAATTATATCACCTTCAAGTTCTTTGTATTTCTAGAAAACTTTATGATTGACACTTTTTTGACAAAAAATATCCAAATTTGAGAAAACTGGAGCAAAAGAATTTCGTTACTCAGCTGGGAATTCTAAAAGTTGAAACCAATTTTTGAAACAAATAACTTTGTTTTTCAGCCATTTAAGCTTGGACGTGGTAATTTGCTTTTATTTAGAAAATGAATCAAATTGAACTGAAAAAAAATCAAAAAGCAGCCTCGAACGATCAAATTTGAGCGTGAAAAACTTTTAAATGAAACAAAAAATCACTGAGCGCGACCTACAGAAATTTGTTCACTAAGTTCATTGAAACTTAAAAAGCCGGGAAAACAACGCGGGCAGAAGTTGAAAAAAGTAATGAACGCAATAAAACAAAAAAACTTTCGAACAGCAAGAAGAAATACATGCCCTTAGAACTTGCGATACAAATATGAATGACTATGAAAATCAAAGGTAAAAAAATTTAAAATAACGTTTTCGTCAATAAAACTTGCAACAAAAGCCCAAAATATCGGGAAAAAAACTGCCTGCACCAATAGAAACTCCAGAAAGAAGTTTGAGAAAGTCCTTTCTAAGGAACTCAGCAGACAAAAATAAGCAGACAGACAATAATCTAAATTAGCCAAAATTTTCTAGTTGCAAAAAATAGTCTCAACTGGAATCAAACTGCCGGGCTTTATCGTCTCAAGCATGGAGGTTACAGCAACTTGGAATAAAGTTGAACCATCGATCTACGGGAACTAAACCGACAAAAATAAACAGACGGACGATAGTCCGAAAAAGCACAAAAATTCTAGTTTGCAAATCTTTGTCGTCTCAAGCAGTTGTTTTACCTCTGCGCCAGATGAGCCGGATGGTTGACTGGATTTGAATTGTTTTACCTCTACGCCAGACGTCCAAAAAAAAACTTGAGCAGAAACCCTTCATACCGAAAAGAAATTCAAAAAAATCGAAGCTAATAAAAAACTTTTAGTCCCTTTTCCCCTCAGAGCACACACACGCGCACAAACTTTTTTTCGAACGTAACGACGCAATAAGATTTCACTAAGTCGATATTAATTAAGCCGAAATTTATTAAGCCGATAAAAAAGACAAAAAAAACGAAAAAAAAGAATATTTGGATTTTGGGAGAGCTTTAGATTTCTAAATTAGAAGGCAACCGCATAAAACAATTAGCATCGTATTTTTCTCAACAATGAAGAAACAAAACTAAAACAACACGCAAGGGGTATATTTAAAGTGAATTTCTAGATCGAACTTTTTTCCATCTAACTAGGTAGTCAAAATTTCAGTATTTTGGGCCTTATGAAATTTAAAAATTTACACCTTCATAGTTTGGAAATTAGCAAAACTGAGGTTGATTGCTTCCCAAAATAGAAGTTGCATGTTTCATAAAATTCTGCAAGTTTTTACTGTTTCTAGCCTTCATTTGGGGTAGCAAGTTTCTTAAAGAAATAACCTATAGCGTGTAGTCGATTGAAAATTTTCTCAAGATTCATTTCATTCCATTTTTGTTTCGACCACTCTCTTAAAGATGGTACAAAGGAACTATGGCGTAGGGTATGTGTTTTATTTCCATTTTTGACTACCACAAATAAATCGCCTAAAAGGTGAAGCAGGATATCATATTAATGTCCTGCTAGTCGTGATTTGCATAAAAAATCAAAAAAATATTGCAGTTGGTCTCGAGTTCTCCGTTTTTCAGACTGAAGTTTACAAAATTTACAAATGAAAAGAGAAATTATCACTTTGATTTAGTGCGATTTACTAAACTTTGTACAGTTTTCAGTTTCAGTCGATTTTTTATTTTCATGTTTTTTTTATTTATTTACGTCAAACATTCAGGTCGAAAAATTTGGTTTAACTCGCACAACAACCGGCTATTCTTATTATCACTTAGAATTGAAATATACCTATTATTACCGTATTCAAAAACTTGAAACTGCATCTAATCATTTTCAACTTTTAACCCATGCCTATTATTTTTTTCTTCTCGGCTTCTTAGAAAATATTAACAACCGCTTCTTGTTTTTAGAAGTTTACAATCAGCAGTTATATTTAATGAGAAAATCATATTAAATTTAGTATCATATGTTCTACGACAGAGTGCGTGCATTATATTACACTTCTCAATGTTCAACCATCAAAAAACTAAAGAACAGATTTTGACCAGTACTTGCACATTCTATGAAACAAAATGAACGCAGTACCACAAGATGTTCATTACACTGCCTATGACCATAGAGGACAAGCCGATGATTCAACTGGGGACCAAAACTACCCATGCAATCCGTTGTCAACTCAAACAGCCAACATTCACAACAACCCAGAACCAAACGCCGCACTTTATATCAACAGGGTCGAGCAAATCGAGAGAACTCAAACAGCAAAACCTGTAAGCAAAGCAAACAAACTAACGAGCAAAACTTAATAGTTTTTGACGATTAAGAAAACCAGAAAGATAGGAAAAGGTAAAACTTGCTTAGTAACTGGACGAAACGTCATTGCTATTTCATACACAGAAGTGAATTTGCATTTCGCACGCAAAACCGTAAAGATCAACAATTTATTTAGAAAACAACTATACTAGAACTGCTAATAACCATACAACCATTCAAAAACTAGACAGCTCTGTATTCACACACCTCACAGCTTGATCAAAATGCGTTTTTATTTCGTTACTTGTTTCTGAAATACAAATTGAGTCGATTAATGCCAATGCTAATGTTCTAAGGTTCTCACCATACCCTGTATCAATCACATGATTATCATGAAAAAGCAGTCATGAAAACACTGCTCACAAAAAAAACGGCCATAACTAGAAAAATAATTAAATAACAGTGGTCGGAATAATTTGTGGACAAAAAGTTATGCTTGTTATTATACATTATTTTTATTAAACCGATATAATATAGGCAGACACCTATTAAGCCGGGAACAAAAAAGCAAAAGAGCCACAAAAAAAACTGTTGTCATAAAAAGCTTGAACTATGATTTCTATTAAGTTTTTCAGCATTTTGTGCGATCCTGATCGAAATTAGCTAACTAAGCTGGTAAAAGAAAAACCGAAATCACTTGGGCAGATTAAAGTTCTTAAGCAAAAAAACGAAAATTTCTTAAGCAAAAAAAATATAAACAGCTGAGCAAGTGAAATGTTATAATAATAATAAAAAACAATCTACAAAATGGCAACTAAGCCGAATGAACATTAGCAGACAACAATAAGCTGACACAGTGTTTTTAAAGCGGGCTATTTCCGTTTTGAAAAAAAAACAGGTCTTGTCAGATTCGAACCCAGGACCTTTGCCGTCCGAGGCGCAATCAATTTGAATTCATAATGAAATGAACCAACTTATTATTTCTAATTTTGACCATTCTGTAAACAAAGTTATTTACGGGGAAAAAGTCTAGTAGGCGATTACAATACCCTTGCTTATCGCGAGATTAGCCTCGATTTATTTAAAATCCGGCTACATCTCGGATTCGATTTGCGACTTAGAGATTATGAGTCCCACGCAATAACTACTCAGCCACGGACGCTTAATAACTCACAAACACTAGCCACAAATAAAGCAGAGAACAGAAGCTATGAATGAAGACTTTAATGTAATGAACACTAACTTGCCAGTTAGGTTAGAAAAAAAGAAGATTCGTACTTATACATTGCTCTTCACTCGTGTTATTTTTATTAATATAATAATACTATAATATATTAATATATTTTATTAATATAATAATATTATAATATTTATTAATATTATTATTATTAAAATTATTATTATGATGATTATTATAATTGTTATTATGATTATTATGATAATTATCATTATTATGATCATTATTAGTATTATGATTATTTTTATTATTATGATTATTATAATTATTGTGATTATTCTGCTTAGATTATGATTATTATATTTTTTTTTTACACAGAGGCGAAGTTGCACTACTGATACGACCGATGACACTACTGGGAAAAACTGAATGAGTAAAACTTTGAGCCTCCATAATTTGTTGAGTGACGCACGCCAATTATGAGTCTACATCATTTCTAAGTGACGCAAGCCAATTATGACGCATTAGCAGTTAATTTGAAAAAAGAAATTTATCATCTAACATGACTCAGTTTATAGAGCGGACGCATAATAACTAGTATACGGAAAAAAGTCATTTAAAACATCCGACCCTGCCCAGGTTCGATTCCTCTTATTTTGTTGCGGGTCTCCTTCTCTACCTCTACGCTACAGATCCATTGTACCTTAAAGCTAAAGTGCTATTTGCAATATAATAGTCTGTGTTAATATCTTTAGCATTGCTGTACTTATTCGCTGGTTATTGATCTGCAGTAAAATAGCACTTTAAAATGAACACTAATATTTGCGACTTAGGTTGAAAAAAAAGAGAGTTCATACTATCACACAAGCTTTCTTGCTTGTGTAATTATTATGATGATGATTATTATAATACTGATCTTTACTATGACTTCATGTCCAAATAGACATACAAAAACCGCTTTAATTCTTCCTTCGATTCTCGGCTAAATTATAGCTAAGCCAAAAAAAACTATGATCAATCATAAAAAAAAAAGATAAATAGCAGATAATGAGAATTAAAAAGGCTGCTTTGGGAAAAGTATTTGGCCTAACTGCCTGTCAAGAACAGGTTTTACCGACTGCGCGACTGTAATTCAGTTACCTCAAAACAGATCAAGAAAAGCAGAAAAACTAACCGTAGCGCATTTCAGACATTGACGGAGCGAATTATTCATGGCAGAGCTATAGTACAAAACTGGCTGCTGATAACACTCTTTGTCTATATTATTGCATCATTCGTATCCATAGTCTCAATCGCAGCAATCATGGGAAATACGTCAAAGAGATTTCAAAATAGATATGATAATATGGAAACGGAGAACGTCAAGCTTAGGCTACAACTTGACGAATTGCTCACAATCTCTTACTCAAGCTGGCAAACAGCGCACTTCAGAGCCTTTGACCTGGTTAGTTTTCTTAGCAAGAAATTTAAATCCAACAGAAAGATGGGAAACGTTGATGAAAAACAATACCAAAAAATTTGGTTGATGTGACCTTGTAATAGGAAGAAAAACGAATAAAAGGATTAAAGGTAGTAAATTAAATCCGGTTTCGGAACTAGAAATCAGACATCATTTTAACTTGTTACTAGAGAGTACAACTTGAACTCCACGTGATAAACAAATTCGAATAACGAATTTCGAAAAATTTAAATGTCTAACATAGCCAACTGACAGTTGAAAAAGAACAATAAACGCAAGCAAACTGAAAAAAAAAACTGACTTGTTTTTTGAAAACCCTCCATTTTTGAATTTCGCAGAAAAAAAACTAGATGGCCTTAAAGCTCTTTGAATTTGTAGATCAATTTATGATTGACACTTTTTTGATAAAATTAAACCAATTTGAGAAAACTGGATCAATAGGTAAAACTTTTATTTCGCTGGGAAATCTGATAATTAATTTCCATTTTCGAAATTAGAAGTCGATCACGTTTTTCGTGGCCTTTACATTTATGCTGTTCGATAGAAGAGTTTGCCTTCCTTTTAACGAAAGAAATGAAAAGAACTTAGAAAGAAATCAAAAGTCAAACCGCGAAAAAACGAAATTGAGCGTAAACATACTGTTAGTCTTCTTCCTGAAAAAAACAGCAAGACCTATAAAGGAGTACTCACTACGTTCATTACTCTTATAGAACAAAAAAAATGACCATGAATAAACATTTACACTTGTCCCGGAATAAAACAAAATAAAGTAGACCGACTCTAAATACCTAAATAAATTAATCACCCAACAGAGGTGGGGGAAAGGAGCCAGATTTAAAGGAGCAAGAGGAAAAATAGCAAAAGAAAAAGAGCAAAAGGAAACCGAAAACTATAGCCTTGAAGCTCTTAGACTTTCAAGATCAATGTATGATTGATGTAGCCAACAGAAAAGTTTTTAAAAAAAAGAGTCAATGAACGCAAGAAAACAGAAAAAAAACTGACTTGTTTTCAGAAAAAAATCTAAACTTAACAATTTCTAATTAAAAAAATATAAGGCTTTACAGCTCTTTGAACTTCAAAAACAATTTACGATTGACATTTTTTGATAAAATTAACTCAATTTCAGAAAACCGGATGAATAGGTAGATTTTACGAAACCGATAATTTTCGACTCATTTTTATGAGATAAAGATCGTTTCATCAGGTACTGCAAGATGACTGATATTAGGGACGGCTCAACACCAACATGAAAAGTTTTCTGAGACCAATCAGAGATTTTCGGGCAAAAAATATAATCGAGCATCAAAAAACAATGTAAAAGCCTTGAGAGGTTGCTATAATTGAGTAAGGAGAAGTAATATGATTATACATTTTTTATACGAAAGCCACAATGTACGATTAAAAGCTATACGATAACCGGATTATACGATTATAAGTTATACGCAGGGGCGGAATTAAGAGGGAGGGGGGCAGACGCCCCATCCTCAGGGAGTCGAAACTCTGCTGACCCCAAGGGTCCCCCTTTGTACTATTTCGAGATATCCAACTATTTCGAAATTTTTCTTAATGCACCTTTGGCGCTAAAATTTAAAAACTTTGCCGGGGAAGCGCGCGCCGAAAAAAGGCGATTTTTGGTCAAAACTTTCCAAAAAGTGCCTAAAAACGCCTTTTAGGCCTGTTTTTGTTTTTCAAAAATTTTGCCTGCGACGCAGAAAATGCGGCGAAAACAATGTCTTTTTTAGTGTTTTGGGAGAGCTCACGAATCAATTTGGTCCTCCCTCCCCCCACCCCTCGAAAACACTGGATCCGCCTCTGGTTATACGATTTTTTCACAATACGTCAATACACTGAACGCAACCAATATAAGTGTCTCCACTACCTCCATTGAAACTTTAAAATCTTCTTTCAAAAACACTCATACTTTAGAATTTGTTTTAGTTTTACACGAACGCTCGACGTATTTCACTTGATAACATCGACAACCAAAATTGAGGACAATGAAAATATTGGTTTCCAATTTTTACCGCTATTTTTAATGTAACTTCGATGCCTCGACAAAAACTCAGTAAAATTTGCTAAAAACATTCTCACACCAGTTATGCTAACGCAATTTGATTGCTGTCACGTTTGATTGTTAATCGTGAGAAAAATGAGAAAAAAGGATTCCATTAAAAGTGAGCCAAAAAAGTGCCAATGAATTCCATAGATTAAAAAATGATTGATATATTCAGAACTTTTTTCAATAGAAAATCAGCAAAGTTTGTTATTGGCTTGCAAAACTAACCGTCCATTTTTCAAATAAATTTGAAAAGTCCTTCAAAAGAAATCAAAAGTCAAGCCGCTAAATCAAACTTGAGCGTGAAAAATGTTTAAGACTTTTCCTATAAAGATCGAAGAAATTAACACGACCTATGTAAGTGTTTAATTTAAAGTTGATTGGCACACAAAAACATAAGAGCTAAAAGAGGAAGTTTCAAAAATGGAAGAGAAGAAATTTCAAAAACGGAATTTATTCAATCACTGCTCATTAACATTTAATCAAGACATATATTCTCAAAACTAACTTATTGGGCTATCAACCCAATGACGAATTATGAATTGAGCCCAAATTACCTACTTAAAGATAAGCTTTAGAAAGAAGCGTCTTAGCAGCACATTCACAGAATGCTTTAACGCTGAATCAAAATCTGGGTTACGTAGCAGCTAGAAGACAACAGTGTTAGCAGACACATTTATCAATCTCTAAATCTAAGGCAAATTTTGAAAAATAAAGACCACCATGTTAATCTTCGGCAACTCCAAACAACTTGGTTTTTCATAACGTAATCTCAAATATCAACAGAATATTGATAATATATAGCTTATCGAATATTGATATCGAATTGAAAACATAGCCAACTGACAGTTGAAAAAGAGTAATGAACGCAAGGAAACTGAAAAAAAAACTGCTTTGTTTTTTCAAAAACCTTCAACTTTCAATTTCGAAGAAAAAATCAGATGGCCTTAAAATAAAACTCTTTGAATTTGTAGAAAAATTTATGATGAACACTTTTTTGTCAACCCAATTTGAGAAAACTGGATCAATAGGCAAAACTTTTATTTTCACTGGGAAATCTGATAATTAATTTCCAATTTCGAAACTAGAAGTCGATCACGTTTTTCGTGATCTTTACATTTTTGCAGTTCGATAGTGGATTTTGCCTGTCTTTTTTTAACAATAGAAATGCATTGAACTCAAAATTAAATCACAAGTCAAACCGCGAAAAATCAAAATTGAGCGTGAACAAACTTTAAAGACTTTCCTGAAAAAAAAAATCGTTAAGACCTATGTACTCACTACGTTCATTGCTCTTAAAAACTAATTTTAAACCAGTTTCGAATAAATATTTCAAAAGGTAACTTCCCAAATGGAATAATTCCCAAATGGCATAAAAATGGAAACTTTTTCCAAATGGCATAAATTTCAAGTTTTCATTGTAATTTAAACGTTTTCCATCAATTTCTAATTCTATCATTTTGTCAGGAACGAAAGCATGAGAACAAGATTTGGAATTAATTGCTTCCAAACAAATTTAAGCAACAGATTTGTCGAAAAAAAATTGACCACAAGCAGCTTATTAATAATCGCATGCTTATGCTTCTTGCTTTTGATAAAAAGTTCTACAAGTTTTTCACGATAAAATGTCAATCAACAAATGTCAATTGACAATTTGGCTAATTTTCTCACATTGTTCACGAAAAAATTGTTCTCGATTTTTCCAAAGCAACTGTTGCATGAAATTTATGCCATTTGGGAAATTTTTAATTTTTATGCCATTTGGGAATTATGCCATTTGAGACGTAATCATTTCAAAACATGCTTCAGCCAATTACATTTGAGTTTGTCAAATTTGAGTGTTTAATGAACTGTCTGTTTACGCGGTTGTCTACTTACCAAGGAAACTTTCAAGATTGATTAAACTAGAGAAAATCAATGATCGTATCTATTTTGATATAAAAAAATTAAGGTTAAGTGATATCAGCTTCGTCAGGTTTTTTTGAGTTGTCGATATCGCACGTATAATTATTGCACAAACTAAAAATGGTGAACATTTTCCAATTTAGAAATTAAAAACGTATTATTTTCAGCTATCCGATGTGGCAGATCGTCAAAAATATCTCCAGCAAACAACAGATCAATTGAAAGCTACTCAGATACTTTTATCTTGGGAATTGTTCGAAAAAAGAAACTACATTTCACAATTGAACAAGACTGCAACAGATTTTGAAATGCAGTTACCACTCGCACAGTTAGATGCCGAATTAAATTTTTTTGACATTGACAAACTGGAACTGAAGCAACAACTTCAAGAGGACAAAATTTCTATGGCACAGGCGAGGCTTGCATTACTTAGACACTGTTAGAAGAAATCAGAAGAGAAAACTAAGCGGCACGAACTGCAATTAAAAAGTACTGGTGATCAAAGAAAAAAATCAATAATCATGACTAATTCCGCAAAAATTGCCGCAATATGGCCAATAATAAATTATCAAATGCTTTCTTCCTATTTTCGTTCTGGTTAAACGCAAAGCAAAGTATTTAAGATTGCCCATTTGGATAGAGATTTGCATCAGGCTCACGAATTTATTTTGCAGCAAAAAAAGCAACCGGCTGCTGTGCAAGTAGCACAATGGTTTGAAATCCATATCTTTTTTCAATTTCGATTCGGAAAATACTAGAACATTGTGGGACACAAACACCGTAGGAACGAAGTGCTTTCTGTATTTAGACAACCCCGTATTCCTACTCGTCAGTAAGCAGACAAAAACCATTTTAACCAATCAGAATCGAGATGAGAAAGCAAATTTACGAAATAATTATTAATTATTCATTTCTTCCTTGTATCGATTCTGATTGGTTGATACAGTATTTGTCTGCTTACTGACGAGTCTCAAAATGCGGTTGTCTAAACACTGCTACGTAACCCATAGGAACCCATACTCTCCACTCCCCAGCCAAACTGACACAAACATTAACACCAGTATTTCTCGTTGTTGATTGAACTTTCACGTACTATATGTTTTAAACGCTTTTACACAACAAACATTTGATAAACTTTTTGATTTATTTGAATCAATCATAAAATTGCTTTTTTTAGACTTGAAAATAGCTATTGAAAAAAAGATTGCTTTACAAAAACTGAACATTTTTAATTTTCGGGAAAATACAGGACTTAAAGCTCTTTAAATGTCAAGAATCTTTCATGAGTACCACTTTTTCACAAAGATAACCCAATTAGAGAAGACTGGGTAAACATGTATCTCTTTTATTCCGATGGGAAACTTTAAAATTTCACTTTTAAAAATAAATGTGATTCACGTATTTTTTCACTATTTGCATTTTCCGGATTGGATTGCGTAATTTGACTTCCTTTCAGCAATTTAACTTGAAATCAAACCACGAAAATTTAAATTTAAGCGTGCAATTTTTCCTGAAAAACAAAACAAAGAAAACTTGAGCTAACAAGTTTCTTCTCTTCGTTCATTGACACTAAAAAAATATCTTTATAGAAATCACTTGGGAAACTTAATGGAACACAAGCAAAAAGAAGCATTAACAGATATCAAAGCCAAAAAATAATTTAAAAAAGTCCAAAAACTACACTTTCAAAAAGATTTTAAAAAGCGAGTTGCAAATAGAAAAATTGAGTGAAAACAAACTTTAACACTGTCACTAAGACTAAGCTCTCAAGCTCGATTGGGTAAGGAATAAATGTGAAATGGCAGAGCTTAAAATATAGCCGAAGATAGTTGGAAAAGAGTCAATAAACACAAAGAAACGAAAAAGAATCTGATTTGTTGCTGCTTGAAAAACTTCAAATTTCAAATAAAAAATTATATCGCCTTAAAGTTCTTTGAATTTCTAGAATAATTTATGTTTGACACTTTTTCATTAAATTAAACCAATTTGAGAAAACTGGATCAATCGGTATTTTTTACTCCGCATACATGCTCAAAATATGTCGGTTGATTGACAAAACTCGGATGTGAGAAAATGATTCAGTGATTCTGTCAACAAGTTTTTTTACCTACAAAAAAATCTTTAGCTCTAGAATTATTCCTAAACAAAAAAGAAAACCACAACTTAAATAAATGATATTAAGACATTAATTTACACACAAGCAAATTGAAATGAGCGAATTTTGGAATAAAAAGGTTATGATGATTTAACATTAGCTATGCTTGAGTGATAAAAAATCTCTGCAAATAATTTTCAGCACCAACGTTTATTCACAATACTGTTCATAAAAAACTTTTTAAAAAGTCGATCACAGAAATCTAATAGAGAGAGAAAAAAAAAGAGAGAGAGAGAGAGAGTCGTTGCGCTTATTGAAATCTATAACAGCTAAAAAAAAAATTGACACCCTCGAATCACTAGAGCCAATTCTTCAAAATACCAGAAGATACTGAATAAATATTTCCCACTATTATCTAAATTAGACTGTAGCGATTAGCATGTGTGTCAATCATCATGCGCTAGTTGCTTTATATTGGTGCTCATTCAGTCTAAAAAAATATGCGTAAATTTTCTTTCAATCGAAAAAAAATACTTGATTAGGTCAGGAAATTAATATTTCATTTTTGCCGAATAAGTCATTCGGCAAATTGTTTTCTAATTTAGTAAACAAATTTCAGCAAAGAAACCTTGATTTAGCGAGCGAGCCAAATGCATTCATTTACATTGGAATGCTAATTGACACACATGCTAATAGGCCGATCCCCTATCTTAACTTAGGCAATGGGCGACAATTTGTGACAAAACTTCGGCCAGTAGCGACCGCTTGCTCCGCTTATATTTAGCAGGAGTGGAATTGTGCATCTCAATCAATCAAGCTGTTTAATCTATTGTAACAAACTATTTACTGTTACAAATGGTCGCCTCACGAAAATTAGGATAAGTATGAACACTTTAAGATTTCACAAAGAAAAGATAGTGGACTGACCTTCGAAGCAGTGGATCCACTTCTTCCTCTCACTCCTCTGTCCGCCCACGTCAATCATTTTGAAGCTGAGTGTCTTGAACAGGAATCGAGTCTCCACTATCCCGGTTGTCTTCACCTAATCACAAACAAAAACACACAAGTAATTATATTGATTCAAACAGAGGCGAAGCTGCACTTCGTAAGCATAAACAAAAAATTGGCATAAAGGAGCTTTATATTACAAGCAGGGGCGGATTTAGGAAGGGGGCGGACGCCCCTGCCGACCCAAAGGGTCCCCCCTTTGGTACTTTTTAAGAAATCCATTTTTGGCCGACCGACCCTAAAATTTTTCTAAAGGCGCCTTTGGCGCCAGTATATACTAATTTTAATGGGTGAGCGCGCGCCAAAAAAAAACGCAATTTTTTGGTCAAAATTTACCAAAAAACACTTTTTTGGGCTGTTTTTCAAAATTTTGCCTGCGGCGCAGAAAATTTGGCCAAAACAGGGACTAAACGGTGCTTAGGGAGAACTCGAAAAATCAATTCGGTCAACCTAAAAAAAAGGTCGACAAAACTTTTTAAAAATTTTTGAAAATCCGCCCCCCCCCCCCCCCTCGAGAAAATCCTAGATCCGCCCCTGATTACAAGGAAAAAACGAAAATGAAATTAAAAAACTTAACATAATTAAAAAAGTGTTACAAGAACTAGTCGGCTACGGGATTCGAATCACCATCCCGCTTTGGATAGCGCTTTAATAAAAATGGATAGAAGCTATTCTTAAGCTGCGGATAAAACAGGTAAAAATGAGCTCAAAAGTTGATCACTTATTTGTGCAAGTTATGCTAGAAAATAAATGTAACCGCATTAATACGCCAGCGTTTGCTCCTGTAATCATGGTGAATTCGAATAGAAATCTTTCCGCAATTTTCATCCTATGTTGGGAAGGCAGAATTCAATCCTTTTCAAGAAAATCAGCCGCCGAACTAAAAATTTTCCGCCGTAAAAACCCCTGAAAAAGAAATATGAGAGAACGTTTGAACTTAAAATAACATGAATAGCTTTTTGGATACTATAACTTGCAGCGCGTGTGGATCAGATCAAAATAAATTTATGACTTTTCAGTTGTCTCAGTCGTCTTCACCCAAAAACACACTATGTAACCTGATTGCGACAATACTACTATAAAATAATAACTTTTCACGCTGCGTCAGACAACACAGACGAATGTCAGATGAGATTGATATTTCGCCATTTTGAAGCCCTTTTAATCAGAATTCAATCAAGCTTTAAAACTTCCAGAGATTTGAAGGTTTCAGAAAAATGTTAAGTGGAAAGAAACCAAAGAAAATTCAAGCAGCTCATCAGCTTTAGACAGGCAATTAACGCAATTCTACAGTTTCGTAACCCTTGCGATACAAAATTAAACGCCACAGACACATAATTATAAAAAGACAAAAAAAAGTGCCATGCATTTCATAGTTTTCGGAATTTCAAGTTTAACACACAGAGGCAAAGTGCAGCTTCACAACACTTACAAAACAACTTAAAAATAGCATTGTAGTCTAGCAGTCAAAAAATGAGAAGAAAAGTCGAAGGAATTATTTAAAAAAAAAAAGAAAAAACCATCAAGAAAACATCAACACACTTGTCTCAAATGAAGTTCCATTTGAGGAACACTTGTAAAGAAACACAATCACTACCGTTAAGTAAGCATTGAAAATCATTTATCGAGCAGAAATTAAGCCAAAAAAACTTAGACGCGTTTTGAGCCAAAAACAATCTTGTCATAGACAATTTTGAGCTATAATCAATTTTTACGCCCCAGTGCTCCTGAAACACACGAAGCTATAAAATCAATAAATCAATGAAATGCAAAATTAGGAAAATAAGTCAATATAGCACAGGCCTAAACCATTTAAGAGAAAAAAAGGGAAAATAACACGGAAATTAAACGAAATCAGAGTAAGCTGGCAAAATAATTATATAACCGATAGTCCACAATTCAAAATTTCGAAAACAAAAATCAAATTCCATGTTGAAGAAAAACAAGGTCTTCCAGGGACTCGACCCCAAGATTTCGAAATTGGGTGACCAATTGAGGGAGTCCATAATAAAGCAAAGTCATTTAATTAGATTTGTAACAAAAGTTTTTCACCGAAAAAAGTACGTCTAGAAGTACACTTGCTCTAGCAAGTGAAAAGAGCAACAAAAAATCATTCACTAATACATATCTACAAGTCAAAATGCGTTTGACGAACCCAATCACGCGTAGGATTTATTTTTTTTTAAATGGGAAAACCTGTGTGTCTCTAAAGGTCTGTCATCAGAAGTTACGACAATTTATGACCCAAGACCCAACTGACTGATTTCTTATAAAGGCGCGTAAAATTAATTGACAAAACTTAAAAAAAACATAAAACTCAAAAAAGTCAGCGTCAGAAAATCTTGTAACTCCATTATCTTGGAAAATGAGAAAAAAGACAGCATTGCGAAATAGTCAAACCTTCAAAAAAGTACGCGCTTTTGAAAACATGCCGACAAAAAAAGCAGACATAAGCCGAAAATTTGGTTTGTATAAAGCAAAACGCTCGGCAACAGAACTTAGCGCGACATTTAAGACAGAAAAGAAAAATTAGAGAGAACAATGATCTTCTCTTCACCATTGATGAACCTGATGCATTAGAAAGACATGAGAAAATGGGGGAAAAAATTAGCCTGTTTATAACGGGTTTTAATTTTAGGCGCGTAATAAACCGAACACTTAACGAAGACTACGAAAAATACTAACTTTCATATTTTTATGCGGCAGCAGTTTAATAATTGAAGTCTTTAACCAAGATTATTTATCCTTTAAATTTACAAAATGACCTCAACTCGAACAAATAACTGTTCTTAAGTATAAACGGCAGCATCTTATTATCTGAAGTCTTAAGGAAAGAAATTCTCAAGGTCTTTTTCGTTTCTTCCGTTTCTTAAATTTGCAAAATGAACTCATCTCGAAACAAGAACTTTCCGAGAGTTCAAAAATCACTTTTTATATTGATTCAATAAAGCGATTGAACGGTGCTTAAGTTTTATTATTATATGTTAATTAATACATAGGTCAATTGTTTTGAGCTATCTTTTAGTGCCTCCACCATCCCACACGCACAAGACCATCGACAAAAATTGAAGAAAAAATTTTAAATTCTTTTTAATAAAAGAACTGGTAAGTAATATCTATGCTAATTCACTGCAGCCGGCTATTCTTGTATTGATTGTTTAGTACCAACTGAAAAACAAGTTTTTTTGAAAACTTCAAAGTTACATGAAAGTTCTGTGCTACTTACAGAGATACCGGCTGCCCAAGTTTTTTAATCTGAGCTACTTTGCACAACATGGCCATTTTTTTACACTTGCGTAACTCAACAATCATGAGAGGCCTCTATGAATGATTTGATACTGAGACATAAAACAATCGGTTCACATACCCAAGATATATTCAGAAACAAATAGGCTTAATATTGACGCCTCGTATTTATTTTTTGCAAAAACCGACGTATGCAAAAACCGACGATTCAATTCGATATTAGTACTCTGATAGTTATAAACTGATTCCATTATTGTCATAAACGGTTAAAAATAAGGTTGTAAATTCAAGTTTAAAATTAGGAAAAGTTAACGGTTATTTTTGTTGCGGCTCATACTCAAGCGAAGCGCTGGCCTAGTAAATTGAATCTTCTCTAAGAACAATTTCAATTTAATTGCATGTACAACTAAATAGGTTTAACTAATTCAAGACTACAAACATTTCATTCGTATTGAAAACTGAGCAGTACACAGTTCAATGACTGCTTCAACATTCGTTACAACTCGTTTAGATTTTCAGCCTTTCAGATTTGTATGAAGCGTATCATCATTATTACTTGACAATCAGTACACATTCGAATACAATTTATCATACCGTATGGCCTTTTAGAAAAACAATTCCCAGAAAAGATTGAGAAGTTTTATGAAAAATTATATGCAATTATATTTCAAGTGGTTGGTAAGCATATGCTAATATTTTTGGCATTAAAAATTTTATGTTTCATTTTCAAAATTTCGCCTGACGGTTGATTTGAATAGCCCTGATCTGCGAAGTGTGTAATTTGAATTTCAACAGGCTTTCACCTTTTAAATTATCTGTTTCAAAGGCCATCTTTCCTCGGGGGTAAAGGACGAAAATAAACACACCTCTAATAAGAGGACAACCACTATTTTACATATGATCAGACTCAACGTGCAGCTATTTTGATTTTTTTGACCTTGATGGGGGTAATGTTGCTTCAACTTTAAGCAACCAGCACATTTCCTTGTGAACCTCGAACCGCCAACCTCTTGATTGCGATACACTAGTAAATCTTTTTAAATTTCACAATTGATTTCTAAGAATAGCCTCTGTGACATCATAAACAACTATTTTTCCCAATCTTCGCTGAACTTGTACTCGCTGAAAAAATTTTAAGGAAACTCCAATGGGGTGGAATAAATCTACATTCCAATTCAAAACTTTACTCAAAATAGATAATAAAGAAATTCAAAATCCCTTCTGCAATACGTAGATGGATCCCAAAAAAACTCTTCTGAAGAAAGGAAATCAGATAAATGCACAATTGTGATATATAACAACAGGTGGCAAATTCACCCAGGGATTCGACCCTCTGCTGACCCAAAAACACACCGCAAAAGATCGACTGATTATCCAAAATCAAGCCCTTTCAGTCTTGATTCGATATTCAAATACATAACAGCAAACCAATGGTTGAAAAACTTTTGAACAGTTCTCAACTTTCAGGGGAAAAAAATCAAGTTAAAGCTCTCTGAATTTCATGAATTGTTTTATTGGCTTTTTTCATAAAATTATCCGTTGGAAATTCAGAAAACTCAAGTCCATTTTCAAAACTAGAAATCATTGAAAATATTCGTGACCTTTGCAATTTTGCCGATGAACTTAAGAAATCAGAAACCACGATAACTCAAAATTTTGATTTTAACCTAAAAAACAATCAGGACCTATATGTGAAATTCACTTTGGTTTTTACTTTATGATTGATTTCTACACGTAAAACCCGTGTTCAAAATTAATTAAACTAAAATGCTTGGGTTTTCTGACTGATTGAAGCGCTCAAGGTCACCAATATTGCCAACAATTTAGCATTATAGAGTTGTAAAACGCTGAACGCACAAAATTAACTAAAAAGAGCAAATGAACAATTTCAGAAAATAAGGCAAGCAAAAGCTAATTTTTCAGACAAAAAGTATGTCACAAAGTCACCAAGAAATTCAGATTTGCATGCAAAATTTGCTCAAAATTAGCAGATTGCACGTTTGAATTGTTTCTGTCTTTTCCAACTTTTTGAAGCTCTCTATCATGACAAATTTTTTTGAGCAGGCTTTTTAAATATGAAAATCAGTGAACACAGCCAAGTCAAAGTTATGAATTACTACAAGTTATAAAAAATAATAAACACAAGGAAACAAAAAATTGACTTCTTTATGAAAAAACTTAAACTTTCACATTTCGCAAATATATACATATGACCTTAAAGCTCTTTGAATTTCACAAACAATGATTGGTGCTTTTATGATAAAATTAACACAATTTGAGAAAACTGGCTCAATATATTTTAAAAAATTCGCTAGGAAATCTGATAAAAACCGCGCTTAATCAAAATTGAGTGTGAACGAATTAACTTGATACAATAAAATCAACACCTACACAAGTGAGAAAAAGCAGCTCTAAGTAATGAAATAGAAAAAATAAGCCTGGAGTAGTAAAACTTTCGCTTTATGCTGGAATCAAACCTACGACCTCGAGAGTATAACGCCCTTTCATCTCAGCCACGGACACTTGACTGAGTAGATAACAGGTGCAATGATATCTGCTATGCTTCTGCAGATCGTTATTATCGCAAAAGTGCCACCAAATGAGTACTTTTTTGCGAGTTAGGTTGAAAACATAGCCAACTCACAGTTGGAAATTAGTCATGAACGTAAGGAAAGAAAAACATACTAACTTTAATTATTGAATAACTTCCGAAATTCAAAGTAAAAAATATATGGCCTTAAAGCTCTTTGAATTTCTAGAATAAGTTATAATCAATAACAGAACAAGAAAAATCTAGAACAAGAAAATTTTTTAGAACAAGAAAAATCAAACTGCGAAAAATCAAATTTATGCCTGAACAAATTTTTCCTGAAAAAAAAACAAAAAAAATAACCAAAACCTATATAAGAAGATTCACTACGTTCATGACTCTTTAAATATGTAGATTCATACTAATAAACTACGCTCACAAGTTTAATTTTAACTATAAATGTGAATGTGTGAGATGAAGGAAACTGACCCTGGTCCTGAGTACATCTTGCACTGTGGGTATGTAGTCAGGGGTGGATATTCTCTCCAGTGCATTGAGATAGTAGGAGGCAGAGTCGTTCAGCTGGTACTCTCTTGCACGCAGAAAACAACTCTGCAGGTCCTGAAACAGAGACGGGTTCACTTTCGTGCTTGTTCTCATTCGCGAGGAAACGAATGAGCGAAAAATTTCAACCAATCAGCGTCCTTAGAACAGTCCAAAACTGACTAAGTTTCAATGTTAGTTCTGTCTGTTTTTTGAATACTGTATTCTGATTGGCTTAATAAAAACTTTACGCATTCGGTCCTTCGCGCATGAGGGATTTTTCCTTAACCTTTTAACAACATGGAGCACTGTTTTGAAAACAAATTTTTTCGCCAAGTCCCAGATTCCCTAAAACACTAGCAATAGGCAATCCGAGTCATTATCTTGAGGAGAAGGGATAATTTTCCTACTGTAATCGCGTGCTACTTCGGACAAAAACAAACTTTTCACAGAAAACCAAAATCTTGAAAACACATCCAAATAATTATTTTTCTACCAACCTCGATAACAATTTTACAGGGAGCAGAAAAAAAGTATATACTTACTTACTTTTTTTTTTTTTACTTTTTTGCTCATTTTTAATTTGAAAAATCACCAAAAAAATAGTATTATAGACAAAAAAAAACGTCTTACAAAATGTCAAAATCCTTTAAGCGTAGCTGAAACCTCTAACTGATTGAGAAAATACCATCGTTGGCCAAACATAATTTCTTCCTACTTCTTTAGGGCTTAGGAACAGTCATGAAGCAAAACCAAAAACAGAAGCGCCGAAATGATTGACATGCCAAAAAACAGAGCAACATTCAGTTAGAAAAGTACTAATTATCTCAAGCAATCCGAGAAATAACCCAAATTTTTGAGTGAATTTAATCTTCAGGAATCAAAATCTAACCAACAAAAATCAAACTTGAGCGCGAACATATTTACGAATTGGGTCTTAAAACACTGCGCCACCTAAAGGACTGTATTCCACTCATTCATTGGCACTTAAAATCAAATTTCTAAAAAATATATATATGGCTTTCAAGCTCTTTGAATTTCCAGAACAATTTATGATTGATACTTTGTAACCCAATTTGAGACAACTGGATCAAAAGGTAAAGTATTTTTCTCTGCTGGGAAATCTGAAAATTAAATTCCACTTTCGAAACTAGGAGTCGATCATATTTTTCGTGACCTTTGCACTTTTGCTGTTCGATAGGGGAGTTTCTCTTCCTTTTAACTAAGGAAAAGAACTGAACTAAAAAAGAAATCAGAATTAAAACCGCGAAAAAGCAAATTTGACCCTAAAGAGTTTTCCTGAAAAAAAAAATGAAAAAAAAAATCATCACGACCTATATAAGCGTCTGAGATAGGTTAATTGACTCTTAATAAGTATATCACCTTCATTCATAAACGAGGTTCAAAAGAGGTTCATGCTCGAGATTTAAAACTGCCACCGAAAATTAGCACTTGTATTAGCGACTAGGGTTGGAAAAAAGTTAAAGCGTACAATCACACTATGCTTTGCTTGTGTAATCACGAACTCTCGTGTAACTTTATACTATTAACTGGGTTGGAAAAAAGTTAAAGCGTACAAACACACTATGCTTTGGTTGTGTAATCACGAACTCTCGTGTAACTTTATACTATTAACTGGGTTGGAAAAAAGTTAAAGCGTACAATCACACTATGCTTTGCTTGTGTAATCACGAACTCTCGTGTAACTTTATACTATTAACTGGGTTGGAAAAAAGTTAAAGCGTACAATCACACTATGCTTTGCTTGTGTAATCACGAACTCTCGTGTAACTTTATACTATTAACTGGGTTGGAAAAAAGTTAAAGCGTACAATCACACTATGCTTTGCTTGTGTAATCACGAACTCTCGTGTAACTTTATACTATTAACTGGGTTGGAAAAAAGTTAAAGTGTACAATCACACTATGCTTTGCTTGTGTAATCACGAACTCTCGTGTAACTTTATACTATTAACTGGGTTGGAAAAAAGTTAAAGCGTACAAACACACTATGCTTTGCTTGTGTAATCGCGAACTCTCGTGTAACTTTATACTATTAACTGGGTTAGAAAAAAGTTAAAGCGTACAATCACACTATGCTTTGCTTGTGTAATCACGAACTCTCGTGTAACTTTATACTATTAACTGGGTTGGAAAAAAGTTAAAGCGTACAATCACACTATGCTTTGCTTGTGTAATCACGAACTCTCGTGTAACTTTATACTATTAACTGGGTTGGAAAAAAGTTAAAGCGTATAATCACACTATGCTTTGTTTGTGTAATCACGAACTCTCGTGTAACTTTATACTATTAACTGGGTTGGAAAAAAGTTAAAGCGTACAATCACACTATGCTTTGCTTGTGTAATCACGAACTCTGGTGTAACTTTATACTACTAACTGGGTCCTCCCAGAGTCGCTTCATGATTGCACACATCTCCTGGTTGATTTCTGGGTTGGCGGCCATGATGAAGAACTCTTTGGCGTCGTCCTCCGTCTGCAGGTTGTTGAACTTGATTCCTAGTGAACAGATAGTTATTCACACCCAGAATTAACAAACAAGTCAAGTTGCACTTCGCATAGCCACATGACAAAAATCTCACAAAATCTGCTTTACAACTATAATCCAACTCCAAAGAAAAAAAACTTTCGACGAATTTTAAATGAAAAATTCAAGAACATAGCAAACAGACTGTTGAAAAAGAACAAAACAACAAAAAAAGTTGATTTAAAATTTGAACATCACTTCGTTCTTTCACGCTTAAGAATCTGCCTACCAATTGGGACTTAAGTAAAAAAAAAGTAGTTGTGACTGACCTAGGTGACTCATGGCTCTAATGATGGCGACTAGACTCTGGATGGTGTTACTGTGCACAACTGGCTTGTACTTGAGACAGTCGTCCTCGTTGTAGCCGGACTCGTGAATGATACGCATCTAAACACAGCACAATAAACCTCTACCCTTTAAACCTTTTAGTAAGTTTAGCAAAAACCCTAAAACATCAGAATTAAATAAAAACCAAATAAAATTAAATATCTTCTGAATAAGACAGAATGTTTAAGCACTGTTTCTCAATTATCGAAAAAAACTGAAACACTTCCTTAATTGCTAAAAAAAATAGCAATATTCATTTTGTTGTTGTTTGAGCCCCGGGTCCGGTTATAATAGTCCGTCTCTAGGTCTAGGAACTTCGTGGCATCCACCGGCCGAAGTCCTGCAGGGTTAAGTGAGGGAGGGGTTTTGGGTACAGTTGAAAAGGCAATATTCATCATACTTCATTGGTGCGCTTGGAGGTCGTTTCTTAGACTTAGAAATACTCCGGTACAATTAAGAGCAAATAAGGTCACATCGGAAAATTCTATGGAATCAGTTAAATTTTCGGCGAATCTAGATGGTTGATTTACCTGTTTAACTATTGTGCTCTTTCCTGATTCGCCCGCTCCTAAAAGGAGCAGCTTCACCTCTTTGCTCGCTCTCTCTCCTTCCGTTCTGAGTGTTTTGTCCAGTGTTTTACTGTGTGACGCCGCAAGGCGTTCCTCGTTGTTGATTGAGCACCCATTTTGTCCAAACGGACTACAAACATACCTAAACAACCAGAAAAAGAGGTAAAACAAAAGATCAATAAATTAATGGAGAAAAAAAACAATAGAAGCCGAAAAAATAACAACATAGCCAACAGAACATTAGAAAAGTGGGGTGAATGACAACAACTAAACAAAATTGATTGACTTTTTTTAAAACGTTATCTGAACACAACGATTCAAATTAGAAACGTTTAACGCGTTTTTCTCAAAATGGCATGACAATTGTCAAAAAAACGCAAAAATTCTTCTCAAAAACTGTTTAATTTCGGCTATTTTTAATCAATCTAACGTAACGCAAAAAGTACGGAGTCAATTGCTGACAAAACTATACCAAATTGAGCATCTTAATTAAAGGGATTAATTTCCAAAAAAAATCCGCAAACGCTAAAAATTATTTTTAAAATAAAAAAATTGTTCAAAATAAGAAAATTTCTATGCCAAACTTAGAAGATTAAACTCTTCTTAAATTCTGTTGGGATACAAGATACATCAGATGCTCATTCAATAATTGTACCGATTGTTATTCAAGACTGTATACATGATGAAAATTTTTCTCACCACTGAAAAAAGCAAAAGAAAACTCATACTCCAAAAAGATGACCGGGTGGATCGACAAAATTGCAAAAATATTATCGACCAATTTCAACATTTGCATTATCAACCAATTTCAACATTTGCATTATCAACCAATTTCAATAACATTCCAGACAATTTTCTATGCGTTCATCACAAAACAATTCGAAAACATCTTAAAAAAACTTCCTTTTAGTTTGGATTTTGCAAAACACTTTCCATACAAGATGCGCTTTTCTGCGTTATCTAAGAATTCTAAAAGAAATCGATCCCAAAGAAGTTGATACAGCTATATTAGATCTTCCAAAAGCTTTTGACTTTATTTCTTTTAAATTTTAGTTAAAAATTATGCTATTTTGTTGTTTCAATAAATTGAATACATTGATCGACAGTTTTTTAATGGATCATTATCTAGAGAAAAAGTCCAAAAACAAACACTTAGGGTCAAATTTCAACCGTATGTGGGAAACATGTGCTAAAAAAATTCCACGTTTGATCGCTTTTCCGTTTTCCATTCAACACTTTTCTCATTAATCTTAAACTAACAAGTGTGTAACGCACCTTCAGTGCTTCGAATTTTAGAGAACTCATAAAACAACCGCATATATCAAGAAAAAATTCTACAAGCTTAGAGTGTACTCTGACCGCACCCAATAACAGGGTTCGTAATTTCAAATTTTTCTAAGCTTTTATCGAAAAAGTTTAAAATGACATTGAAAAAACGTGGACACTAAACGCATTTGAGCAGTCGCATTTGGATGCAAATTTGCAACTCCTGAGAGTCTCACAGCACCCAACTACAGAGTTAGGAATTTCAAATTGAAAACCATAAAAACGTCAGATTTAGAAAATTACAAAGACTTGAGCAGTCAAATGAGGAGGCGAGATTCGCAACCCCTTCGAGTACTCTGACAGCCCCCAACTAAGGGGTTGGGAATTTCAAAATATGGAAAACAAATATTAAATTTAAGTTTTCTGACAACTTTTTTTGAAAAAATCGCAAAAATGTCAGATCTCGAAAGCTCAAAAGATTTGAGTAGTCATATTTGGAGACCAAATTCGCAAACCCCGAGGGAACTGTTTCAGCTTCCCACAATTATGTTGCTAACTTTTGACTCGGTGGAACAAACACTAAATCTGTTCCAAAAAAAACACTTAAACATGGCAAGACATGTGTCACACGCATTTAAATATGGTATAGATAAGAGAAAGAGGTTTGAAGTATTTTTTCATTTCGCTGGGAAATCTAAAAACTAAAAATTCACTTTCGAAACAAAGTCATTTGAAATTTCCTGGAAGGAAAGCAAAATTAGCTTTGTTTTTAGCAAATAATCTTGAATATCCGACCGGCAAAAAAATCAAACTTGAATTAACGCGCGAATCATTCAAGTTTGATAATGACTTTCATGGGGTACTTTTTATTAACTCAAATAATAAATTATTCAATAAATGGAACGCAAAAAAAATCATACATACGCCGAGATGAAATTTTAGCACGATAACTTTTCATGTAAACAAAACGAACCTTAGTTTGAAATGAATTCAACATTGGTGGCTACTAACCTTCCGAGCCTGCCTAGCATCCGACGCGGTGCAGTGCGCAGCAAGCCCACTTGTGGTGCGCGCGGTTTCGGATTTCTAAGCTGAAACGAGCCAGTTGGGGAGGGACCCTTGAGAGCCAGTCGGCTAGTACATTCACAGGTCAAATTATTGCCACAGCTGCACAGGTAAGCCACAGTTGAAATTCGAAGTGGGTTCAAACAGCCGAAAGGCAAATTAGGGTTGAACAAATTTAGTGAAAGAAGTCGACAACAGTGACTGAGGAAGCATTGCACACAAAAAAACTATATAGCATCCAATCTAAAACAAGAAAAAGCATGAAGGCAATCAGTGTGAAATAATATCATGAGGCGGCGATAGACTAGCGAATATTGTTTTAGGGGCAACATGTAGACAATTCATAGATCAGTAAAAGTTATGTGGAAACAGCCGATGATTAGTTGGAGAAATGTCACAGAACTAAAAGAAACCACATTAAGTTAAAATGGGCCCTTCCGTCATGCGACGGTACGTGCACAAGTTGGATAGGGCCGTACCAACGCTATATAAATACATCGGCAAAATTTATGAAAAAATCAAGTCGATATTAATGCATCGAGAGAATTGTCAATTAAAATCTACCCTCCTCGATTATAGCACAGATAGAATTGTCTATGTTGGATGTATTTTTAAGATTTTTGCACCCCCTAAGGCAGAGGATTGCTCTCCTCAGAAGTGCAAATGTTACTTTTGTTCTCATAAAGTTTATTGTGTCCGAGAATGATTCGTTCCGTTTCTCGCTTAGTTTCTGGATGGTTTTTGTAGAGCCTGGTGCTGCTCCTTCGGTACAAGCAAAAATTGGTGGAACAAAGCTGCTGTGTTCCACATCCAGAATTCTTTGTTGGTATTTTAATGTTTTGACACTTCTCATGATATTTGCAGACGTCAGATATAGTTTATAGGCAGGATTTAGCATGGTGGTTGAAAATTTTTACATCGAAATAGGTTCGGCTGAATCGGCCTCCCCAGAGTCCATTTGCATTGATGTCAAGTCGAGCATCATCTTCAGTAGTGGTTGTTTTGTTGTGAAAGCTTTCTTCGCCTTTCAACGATTGAATTTTCGGCTCTATTTCAACATCATGACATACTTCCTCCAGGAGTGTCTCGAAGGTATCGCGATTTTCATTATGTCTTAGGTGGGTGCATCCACCTTTGTGACAGCGTAGAGAGTGGGTCAGTAAGAACGGTTGTCCACATGGGCATGAACGTGGGGTGTTTGGTGATTCCCATCCATATCTCAGATGTAATCCATCTTTAAACTCTGATTTGTTGAGGGAAAAATTGTATGTTTTTAAGGGTAGCACGCTTAGCCAATTGGATGCTCCTTTCTGTGACGCTAGATTTATTGTCAGTTTTTTTTCTGATGAGCAATTTTCCAAAATTTAAGCCTTTTTTGAGAGTGTGATGTTCTGACTCTCAGTTTTGATGTTTCTATTTATCAGAGTTTGTTCCGTTTAAGCTATTTCTGGATCACTGTTTTCTAACGGATCACAAATGGCTTGTGACGACTCATAATTTCTGGAAAAGTTCGTGTTACTGTAGAGGGCTAATACTCCCATCCTTAGTGGTAGTGCAAAAATTTGCGATCTTCATCGGTTATATGGTTTTTACCAGAAAAACTAGAAAGTAGCTGATGTCTTACGTTTTTCTCATTTTCATCCATTTTCTTGAAAGCTTCCGGAATTGTTCTGGTTGGAAAGCTTTATTTATTTTGAACTCCCTTTGTGTAGCAGGAGTACGCATTTTGTGGTGATTCTTTAGCTATTTCGGAAAGCTTTTCAGGTAGAGTAGCTGTTTTTTCAATTTGGTTTTATGTATTTTTCGCATGCTAATGGTGTTCCTATAACCAATCCAAGGACGCTAAAACCGTTTACCATTGTAATATTTGCGCCTTTGAATACTTTAATGGCGCTGTTTTCTTTCACTATGAGTTGACACTTGGAAGGCTTCACATTGCATCTGGAAGCCTTGTATCCAGGTTGTCCAGTATTGCGCGGAGACTCTTAAGATCACCTGCAGCGCTTCCATCATCTGCGTACCAATTTTGGGTGACCTTTGGTTTTTGCAGGAGCACAATTAGTGGGATTATCCCAATTCCGTACTTAACCATTGCGAGGGGATCACCTTGCGTTGTGCCTTCGGAAGATGCCAAAACCGTGTTATTGACATATAGATTTAAGGGAGGTTTTTATGAGTTGGCCAGCGCATGATTTAGCGCCGGACAAAGGATTTCTGCATTTTTTAGAGCAAGTTCTCTATTGAGCGAGTTGAAGGCATTTTCTGCATCAAAAAGTAGTATGGCGTCCGTTTCCGGTTTCTCAAACTCGTTCCTCAAGCTGTGGATAGCATATTCGATTCCACATTTCTGGCCTAAGCACAGTTGGAAATTTTTGCCGAGAATTTTAAGGTCTGGTTTTATACATTAGGTGATTGTTTAGCCAATTATTCTTCTCAGTACTTCGCCTATACCAATGGGCCGTACCCCTGGATTTTTGTCCAGAGGTATCAGGCGACACGAATTGTGCGCCGTTAGGGTTTCCTTGTGGAGAACTTTAGTTGCTATTGTATAGGATTGTTTAGCAATTGTTTTGCAAAGCTCAATGGATGTCTGGTTGAAGTGAGTTAATATACTTCGCCATTCGCACGCATCTGGACCTGAGGGACCGTGTTTTTCGTGCGTTTTCAGGGTTGATTTCGAACTGTCTTGGCGTTTATTTGTTCGAATATAGAGGGGTGGTATGGTATTGTGTCTTCACTTATTTCAGTTATATAGTTAGTGTTCGCTGTTTTGGCTTGAAGGTGTTTTTCTTTCAGGATACTAAGGGTTGTTTTTCAATCAAAGGTTTCGTTTAGGGGAAGTACTCTTTTTGTTTTCTTGTCTGAAAGGCAGCCAATGGCGGCAGATATTTTGCCTGTACTCATTAGTTTATCGAATTGCTTAACTTCCTCGTTTACTTCGGAATTCTTCTGTTTTGGATGTCTAATTTGGAGAGCTTTCGCATCAGTGAAAAGTTCGTCTAATTAAGTACATATTTTGAAACAATTTCCAAATCGAAGTGTAGAGAAACATTATTTATTTTTAGAGCACTGCAAACTTTGAGAATGTTTCATGAGTTAGACTTTTATGATAAATCTAAAACTGGGTCAACAGGTAATTGTTTAGCAGCAAAATTTGAGGACCCAAAAAATTCTATGTCATGCCTCTAAATTTATCTTCTTGATTTGAGTAGTTCAGTTTTTTTTCTGATCTTTTAGGTGTTTTGTCGCCTCTATCGATCAGCTTATGATGTTCTCCTTTTCGATTAATTTGTCTCAAATTTATTAATTCCGCTTTTCTTCCAATATTTGTCCACGTTGATCAGATTGGTTGAAATGTGAGCCAGCAGTGTTTATCTAGCCTCGATTTGAAGAAATTGACGTGAACGCTACCGTGAACTCTGGTAGTGAGTTCCAGTCGTGTATGGCTGCTACAGTGAAGAAGCTTCTTCGTTATACAAGTTCGTGACTTTCTTTATACCAACATGCACAGATTTCCACGAGAATTTCTTTCACTTATTGAAAAAGTTCCTTCAGTTGCTGCTACATCCTAGACAGAGTTCAAGATTTTGTACAAAAATAAGCATACGCTCGCGTTTTCTTCAGTACTCTTCAAATAGCTTCAAAAATTTCTTAGTAAGCTAACTTGCTTAAACTTGGGACTAATTTGTCCCTTGATCACATTCTTCACTGTTTGGTAGAACAGTTTCGCGTCACTAGCGGCACTTAAGCTTTGCAGAAAGAAGCAGCGTTTTTTTCGAGAAGCGCTACAAAAACACACGCTTTGTAGTTGTAACTTGACAAACTCTTAGTGGAGCAAACTATTTTAAGATATAAAAGTTGCCTACTTAAGTCACATATGAGGTTAAAGAAAAATTGTAACAGTCGCCTACTTAAGTCACATATGAGGTTAAAGAAAAATAGGCCCTATAACCATTGGCTCAAGAGTCAGGGACACTATCTCTTGTGTTTTTCTACCTGAAGCGGTCGGAGCTAATTCGGTTCACTGGCGACATGAGACTGAAACCCGCGTTACAGCTTAAAGGCAACACCAAAATACCCCCACCCCCACACTCTAGAAAACATGAACGCCCCCATACTCAGTTCTCAAAACACCTAAAATACACATACGCTGTTAAAAACAGGGTCGTAACCTTATGTATAATTACTTTTTATTAGACAGTGAAGCTTTGATCCATTTCAGATGGATCAACCTAAAAACTCTCCCTTACTCAACATAACAAAACAAAACACACTCAAGAAAATTAAATTAGGTATTCACATACCGACAAGACCTCTAAACTATAGTAACTAAACTATAAAGCAACTCTAGAATTGATTGGGTAAATAAGTTTAACTCGAGAATCTTGAAATAAGCAAGTTTTAACTCAAGAAACAAGTTTTTCATCTGGACCATTGTGCAGCTTCAGCTGTCCAACCTTTCCACCGAAGGTTCACTCTGGTCCACTCTGGCTTACTTCATCTCCACTCGCAATCACTTTACGTCTTCTGCCAACAATAAGACAGCTCTACTCTCGTTCGAATCATGTATTGGAAATTGCGAATAGCAATTTACCGCTGCTATTTTTGACTTTCCCGCGATTGTAATCCGAATCTTCTGACCTTAATTTCTGATTTTTTCAGTTGTCGCGAGGATTTTGGGCATTACATGTTCAATTCGAATTTTTGAAAAATTGCATTTCACCCCAAAATCAAGACTAAACGTTTCGTCAAGGTCAAACTTCCAAATATGACCGACTGGCACATACTCCGCGGACTCAAGATCGATGTCCTCATCGCGTGTCGTCGTCTGTCACTGAGCCCCCAGAAAGTTGAGTGCGTCTCAGGATATAGAGCCAGTGGTCATTTACACAAGTTTGCAGCAGATTTAACTCTATCTACACCCCAAAATTCACAACCATGAAAATTGTCACATTATCGCTGAACAGCAATCAAATTCTGCGTACACCTGCACCCTGAATTTTCGCTTTGTATGCTAATGATTAAAATTTCTTTTGTTTTACTCATTCAGAAACCTGTCATGCAGCATTTTGATCTATATAGTAGATATAATAGACTAGTAACGATAATTTTCTATTAAAATTTCTTTTCCGTCCCCTCAAATTTCATCTGAGTTCACACTCAAGCCTTTTTTTCTTTCCCCCGCTCACGACTCAAGAACCAATCCCTGAACACCTTCTTCAGTTCGTGCCCCTTGTCTTTGAGGTACTGGGTCCTGACACATTCGACATTGTAAGCTGCCTTGCCAGTTCTTCTTCGTCATGGGAACTGATTGCAATCCCTTCCCATGCCTTCAGCTGTTCGTAGGCCCGCATCCACTCCCTTTGCTCTTCTAGTCTTTTCGCCTGATTCGGCAGACCCTTCTCTTTAGATTCCCTATTCATGCAAAAGGAATTTTGCAAACTCAGGCTCACGTTCTTCGCCAAGTCCTCCTTTAATATCGATTCTCTCGCTTTGGTGATATCTCGAGACACTCTACCAACTCTTTTCCAACCCAGGGTTATCGAATTGCGATAGGTTAACATGGGTCTCTTGAAAGCTTCCGGCCCTATCTCGGCCAGGAACTGTCGATATTCCTTCTGATGTTTTTTCATGTGATCATTCGTCACTGTGTATAACCAAGACGTCAACGTCGCTCGAAACCATGGGAAGAATCTTATGCAGCTCCACACGTGCCTCACCTCCATAGGTGTGGAGAGCACTTTGCACGCAGACTCAACCAACACAAGCCTCCGGTTGTAATCAATGACATGTATTGATTCCGCTGTTGGTGCCCTCGACTCTAGATATTTCGTCCCGTTTTCATCGATCCATTGCAACGCCAGCATTGAGCTCACCACGAAAAGGGTGACCTCCTGCTGATGGTTGGGTGACCCGACTGACCGAATTTCTTCCACGTCCCATATCAAGCAGAGGTGCGAAGGCTCCGGATACCACACTGTCTGTGCCAGGCAGTGGCATGGGCATTCCCCATGTGTCAGGTTGATACTCCAGAGGTTGCGTTCTCCCGAAGCTTCCAACAGAGGTTCAAACTCCATCACCTTCTCGTGTGTTACGTCATTTTCTTCCGTGGCTGGGGCACTATTCATCGCGTTCTGTCTCTCGAAATCACTCGTGTTTTCGCTTTCTAAGCTCAAGAGTTTCTCCCCCAGACTTAACTCAAGTTCTCTTTTTGATCCCCTGGCACAGCACCCAGGATCTTCCTCAACAGTCTGTGTGAATGATGCGACATTCGAGCCAGGCGTACACACTTGGGCATCGAGAAGGCTTTGTCAATTAGAACCGTCTGACTGGATGCCTCCACCATCGCCATGTGTAATGGGTAGTGGCTTCCACACAGATTGGCCATCACCTATCTCACCAGAGATTTCGCATTCATCGGCAAACTGTTGGCTTCACTCACGGGAAACCCCATCTCCGCCTCAAGACCAATCTTCCATCCTCTGATGTGCTTCTGGACCATTGTAACACTCCAGGCCATGACTCCACGCTCAACGCCGTCACCAATTGGTGTTCGGATTCTAGCATCTCCAGTGATTGCAAGCTGCACATCCTCGAGAAGAATCCCAATGCCGTCGCTATGTTCACAGTGGTGCTCGCATAGCATTCATCCACTATCTGCACCTCACTTTTTTCTTTCTCCGTGATGTCACAAATCACGTGGCTAGCTCCTCCTTCTGAAAAGATTGTATTCTGATGCAGGATTGTCCGTCACAGGAATGCTCTCCACCAGAACAACCAGACAACTACCCGGTTCCAGCTGCTTCACTAGCTTTTCCAACTTGCTCGTCATTTCCTCCGATTCCTTTTGATGAAGTAAGATTAGTTTGCGCACCACGTTCAGAATACCCAAATCCTCTCATCTTTTGGTGGTGACAGTCTCACTCGCTCCGTGATTTCTTCAATCAAACTCGCATGGGGATGAGGGCACCAAGAGGGTCTCAGCAACCTCCAAACAGTCCCCAAATTCGTGACCAACATGTCGTTTCCATTTCCCATCTTTAGTTCCACCGTTTTGTTCAAGCGCGGCACGCTGATCACCTCTGGCATCTTCTCAAGTAACCGAACTAGGCTTGGCCTTTCTCTATCCGTCGGGTCAATGTCAATGATTTTCTCCGTCCAGAATTTTAACAATTCCGCCACCTCAAAATTCATGAAGGCGTTTCCGGCCTCTGAATCCAAAAAAGGGTTATAAGCTATTCTCATCACTCCAGACACATATTGATATTCTCCCCGTTTTGTGGGTTTCGCATATTTTTTTGCTCGGACCAAGTTTTGATGTACGTCAAGCCCCTCATCGAATTTCTTACTGTAGAACCTTCGTTTTTCATCAAGCTTCCCATGGCTCTCTAGAGACTGCCTTGAGCTATCTTCCTTTTCGGTTCCAGTGCTCTGGTATACGTTCAGGATAACAATGGAGACTCTCCTTTCCATGGTTTTACTTCCCATCGCTTTTTGATGGCACATTTGCACAGTAGTGTCGGTTATCACTGACAAGATCCATCCCAATAAACAAGTGGCTTCTATTCGTTTCGCTAGGCTTAATCCCGAGTTGTCTAGAGCAATATGTTGCACAAGCATTTGGTACACCTGCGGACTCTTGTCGCACAGCTTAAGTTTGTCGTGCGAGGTCAACGCCTCTAACGCCACTCCCGCAAAACTCCACTTGATCATCAACTGTCCTGCCATTCTGATAAAAGGATTCGCCATCAATGGCAATGCTCACGACGGTGCTCTCATCGTATCTTCAAAGTACTCAAGCAGGCAGGTTCTCCCAAGACCGCCCCAGCTGGTTTCCAAACTCTAATTTGTTAATTTCAGCCGTTTGCTGGGTAGCCCAATGCCGCCGCTTGCGGGACACCCCGCTATCAAGCTTCTTCAGGCAACTCTCCTGTTCTTTCGTGGTCTCCAGACCTATCCACCAAGGCCGAGCGGTATTTTTTGTCGCTTTTCTCTCGAGAGGATCGCACGTCATTTGCTTCGCAATGGCTTGGCGTTGCGTGGAAAGCCACTCCTTGTGGATGTCCACTTCCCACGTTTGTTCACTAGTCGAACCCCTCTTCACGTTTGCCTTCTGGGGTTTGAAGTCATCCTCCGTTCTCGAAGTCATCGAGGCTTCCATTTCCCCCAGCACCTCGGCTAGCCTCCTGGGTGCTGAGCTGCTCTTGTAGGCCGCTGTTTTCCCTCGCGCTAGAATCATGGGAGCTGTTTCTTTTAGATTCTTTTCTGAAACCACATCCGCCGAAGGACTCGCCTCTTCTGTCTCCCGTTTACGTTTCTTAGATATTATTCCTCTACTCGGGGGTGTTGTCTCCAACATCACTGACTCGACTTCTTTGTCCAGGTCCCTCTTTTCCGACTCTTGCCTCCCCCTTCTCTAGCCTTAAGAATATTAGTATCTTTAATCAATTTAGTAGTCTTATTTCTATCATCCAATTCGACGCTTATTCTTTTATCATCAGTTTTTTTGTTTAGAGTAGAGCTATCTTTAGATGGGTTGGCCTCGGTGTCCTGCTTCTGCTTCCTTAGGCTAATCATCTTCTCGAGCAGTCGTTTCCTCCCTTTCTCGTCCAGTCCAGTGCCGATCAGGACTGGCTCTCCAAACTTCACCGCCGTGCTCCACAGTTCTTCCTTCAAGTCGTCTATTTTAACTTTGTCTTCCACCCTCTGGTTGAACTCACTCAGGAAACTTTGCCACGCCTCCTCGTCCAACGTGCTCACGGACATCTCTCTGTTGCCTTCAAAGGTATTCTCCTCCCTTGCTTTATCGGTCAAGAGCACCATTCTCATGTTGGATTGTTCACCCGTTAGTGGCAGCTCAATATTCTTCCGGAGAGACCCTAAAGGTGGGGTGGCCGTGTTTGCCCAGTCTTCCCCACTCAATACTTGTAGTAGCTCACGTGTGGTGCCGGCGCTGAACTCTCTGTTCGTTGCCCCGGCGTCGGGAGTATTCCCCACCTCCATTTCCTCTCCAGCTTAGCTGAGGGTTTCGTCAATGCTCTCTCCCTCTCCTGATTCTGCTTGCTTTCTTTCTAGCACCTCCTTGAACCTGTTTTCTACAGGGAGGCTTCTCTTGTCTCCATGGGAGCCCACTGACAAGGTTGAGGGTGTTGCCGGATCCGCCTTCGTATACTCGGTGAGGGATACTTACAGGGGTCCTGTCGCATCCAGCTTTTTCCCCTCTTGCCTCAACTCCAACTCCTCCAGCCCATAAGGCGCTCGGCACTTTCTTGTGGCAAACTTGGCAAACTTCATATCGTACTTCAGAGCCATGTGACCCTCCTCGACGATCGTTCTTCCATCGTCATATATTGGCAGCTTGTTCTCAAGTCCAGCCTCCTCAAGTGTTGTTAAGACATCTCGGACCTCAAACTTAGGGGGCATTGAGACTCGCATCTTCTTCGCTTGTATATTCCACGAACTTATCTTAATTTTACACGTGTGGAAGTACACTGCTGCCGAGTATCCAATAAACAGAGGAACCCAGCCATCCGTGAATTCTCTTTGCCGTCTTTCTACCGTGACTCTCGCGTGCAGTGAAGGGACTACCAGGGGGCTGTTCATTCCCAGGGTCATTCTTCTCACCGTCGGGAACTCGGGGACGGAAGTGTGTAGGAAATCCCGCTCTAGTATCGTTTCCAATTCCTTTTTCGGGAGTTCGAAACTCCTCGTCCACGCCGGGATCCTCAAGACTTACTTCTTGTCCCTCGCCACTGGATTCAGGTTCCAAAACTTTGGATAGACCTCGATGGGACCCTCAGGTTTTCCTCCCATTCTGCACTGCAGTTGTCCTCTGAAGTTGCACAACACTAGCTCGGGATCCTTGACTTTTTTAAAAGCACCGTCTCACTCATCTGCGCTCTCAAGTCCTCTTGTCAGCACTAGTTGAGTGCCGTCCCATCTAGAATGCTGATGAGGCTCACGTGCACCAGCGAGTGCCGATACGCCACCACGAGTGGATCCGGGAATGTATACGTCACTGCTGGCCCATAGACACAGGTCACCACTTCCCCCAAGCCTCTAATCATCCCCACTGGGTCAGATCTCATGGCCAAAAACAAATCAGTCAGAAAGGGTATACCCCCATTCGCCTCTCTCACTTCTTCTCTCGTCTTGGGGTTTCTTTCCTCGCACATCAAGTATCGATTCTGCATCAGCAGATACTCCACAAGCAATGTCTTCAGTCCGGCAGCACACTTGTACGAATAGGTCTCCATACTCGGGTGAGCCTTCCTTGCCGACAGGGGTTCCCCATACTTCATCAACCGATGAAACGCCGTCAGTTCCCCATGCGTCAAGAGTACCAGCGTCAAATACCCATCAATCCGTAGCGTTCCCACGCCCCTACTGAACATGTACGCATGACACATATTGAACAAGTACCTGGGGTATACCAGATACAAGGCCAGCAGGAGGTTGATGGGAATATTCAAGAGCTCCTGCACGAACGCTTCAAAGATGGTGTTTCCTGGGTAGAACACCTTGTTCAGATACTTCTTTTCCCAGCATGGGCTCAAGGATCTCAAGATCTCGTGGTCCTTCCTGGTCTTCAGCTCGCCCATCGCATGCTCCATCCAAAAATTTAAAATTTCCAATGTTGACTTCATTAGCTGCTGTGACAAATTTTTTGTCACCGTCATCTCCCTACCTTCTGCCACCTCCAGCTGCCCCTAAAGAAAATTCCATTTTGTTTGATGTGGGGTGTAGCATTCTACCTCGTCTGATCCGTCGCATTCTCGAGTCTCAAGGTCAAAAATGGCCACCTCCCTCTCTCTTGTGTCATGTCAAGCGATATTTTATCGACTCTAAATGTTTCTCGGCCGCGGCCACATTCTTTCTTTCATTCATCGGTCCGCTCGCACTGCTGGTGGAGCTCGTGATCTTTAGATTCATACTCCGGAACCACAGGCTGGCTGTTAGATGGGTTATCGCATGGTAAGCGTCCCCTAGCTCCGGTTTAAACTTCAGCTGTCAGGCAGGATTCGACACCTCAAGGCAGGAAACCTCATCCAGCACAATTAAGATGTCGCCAACTCATAAAATGCTGAAGTCTCAAGTTAACTGACTCCAACTCGCGATTCGGAGCGGCCATGAGCATCCGCTGCGCATTGCCCTCTGCTATCAGGATCAAAATTGCATAGACGAACTGTAATGCTGGTGGCATGCACCACTCTCGTCTTTGACCCGAATTGAGAAGCTACCAACTCCTGCGCCTCGTTCATTGCTGCAAACAGCGTCTAAATTGCTTCCGAGATCTTCCTGGGGGTTGGTTCCGCGCCTGTCAAGTGGTCTAGAAGTCCTGCCGCATGCAGGTGGTCCTTCATTCCCGCGAAAAGCGACAGCTCTGTTTCACACGGCGTCTCCGATTTTATAGCCACCACCAGGGTCAACATTTAGTTCAATTCCGCTCCAGGCAGCAGGTACACTAGGGTTTCTGACCAAAATAACTTCGGCGACGTCCCCTCGAAGTCCGATCCTGCCACGATGATTGCTCTCGCTGCTTCGGGGTCTGATCGATCGTACACGGTCAAGGTTTTGGCTAGCTGTGAAGTCCCACAGAATCTACTATACCTTGGGTTTTCGGCGAGATCTGGACCCATGTATCCGATGTCCGGGATCCCCATGCTCTTTGGCTCAAGGGGCTTTTTGACTATCCTCAGCTGTGCAGGAATCGCCACTCTGATCCTGGCTATGCCCGTTCTATACTTGGGAGGATCCACGATTAGACCTGGACTCCCCACTTGCTTGAGGGGCCTGTAGTTGACTGGGCCCATTATTGATTTTTATGGTATTCCCGTTAAATCGGCGGTTTCTAGTGTCTTGGCTCTCGCGAAGTGCGCCTCGTGGGCCTTTAGCCAGTCCACATAGTGATGTCTGCTCAATTACTCGTGCGACACATTCTTAAACTCCTGAACCTCCGCCAACTCTTGTCTACATGCCAGGTCTTCCAGGTCTAGATCCTTTAATCTCTCTAGATATCGGTCTTTGCTCGCCTCTCCCGGTCTCTCTGTCTTCGTGTTGTCCACCACCATCACCGAGGACACTACCGAGCTCTGGGGTGAGGACGATTCCGCCTCGTCTCCTTCCATCGGTGTGGCCTCTATTTGCCTACTCCTGCTGCTCCTTGAGCTTTCTCTCGAGTCGGTTCTTCCTCTCAAACGATCGGACAATAGCCTAGCAGCGAAGAAGGGAGGTATTGGGGGTGGACCAAAAGTGCACTGGCCCGTCTCCAGCTTGTCTGACTCCAGAAGGTTTATGTGCATTTGGAAGACACCGTTTAGCCACTCCATGCCCCTGGGCCTGTCGAAGTGGATGCCATCCGAAGACGCATCATCCGGAAGGGAGTGTTCCATCATGCTTGCCACGTAGAGTAGTCTCGCGGGGAGTACGCTCGTCTGCTGGATTTGGCTGATGATTTCGTTGAGGTTGCGCACCCTGTCGTTCATCTCTCTTTGGTCAGCCGTCATAATGTACGGGACGGTGCAAATAGTGAGTATGGCTGGTTCTAGATAGATCCTCAATTCCTCAAGAATACAACTGATCTTCTCCTGCGGCCTCATTACTTTCTCTGCTCGCCTCTGGACACGTCATTGGTTCCCAGCATCAGCGTGACCGTGTACATTTTCGCCATCTCCAGCATCTCTAGCGGCGCCATATCCGGGGTTTTGCAGCACCAGAATAACACAAGATTCCCACCTGCCAATGCGCCTGGATTTGCGTCAACACTCGTATCAGGCTGTCCCCTATAATCAAGTGGACTGCACCCTCGGGTATCCCGGGCTGCGTGAAAAATTCAGCCCAAGAAGCGTCGTGGAAGGCGTCCCTCCTTGCGCGTTGTGCCACCGTCCAGTCCATCCGGTTATGCCTGTGATAAGCACCGTCTGTGTTCTTTCTGTAGCTTGCGATTATCACATTCCTCACTGGATGATCTCTCCAGGTGGGAGTTCGCTCCTCTCGTGCTGAGTTCTCGCGATCCCTTGACTGCAACCTCTCTTGCAACTGCCTGAGGCGCTACGTGACCGTCCCGGTTCGACTGCCACTGGTTGAACTGGCCGTCAATCCTGGCAGCGAGATTTCTATCTAAGGCCTTACTGGGATTGTCTCTAGATTGTGCAGGGAAAGAACTGGCTCAGGAGATGTACATGCTTCCAGGCCCTCATTCATGTGTTCTTGGGCCACACGCTCCAAGTTGAAGCGACCCCTCGCCCGAGGAGCTTCGTCTACCTCCATCCGCGACTCTGGTCTCGATCTCGCGACAGCCGGTTCAGCCGTTGTCCTCTTTTTCTCCTTGCCACTGGCGACTGCTTGCTGCCTCCTTTGTAGCCCTTCTATTTCTGACTTTATTTGATCACAATTGGCAACACCTTCTTGTAGCCTCTGCTCTTGCACCCGTTCTGCCATCAGCAGATCCCGATCAAGAATCGCCTTATCCCGCTCAAGTATTGCCTGCTCGCGATCAAGCTCGGCTTGATCCCTTTCAAGATCCGCCTTGTCCCTATCCATATTGGCCTTGTCTCGTTCCTTTTGGGACCTTTCCAACTCACTCTTTATGCTGCCGAGATCCGGAGACGACTCTTCTGTTTGTTGCGACCGGAACATCGACGGTGGTTTACTTGTGGACTGAGTCCCTGCTCCTGCTGGCGGTCTTGTCGGAAGGGGAAGCTCTCCCGCACCCTATTTCGTTTTGTTGCTCAAGGCAGGGTTTCTCGCAAGGTCATGTCCTCTCTGGCCTCCATCCATATTCCAGGATAAACAGGATAACCATCTGGTCTGCTCTTGATTTGATATTCAATCTGAAGTGTAGCCCACCATCAACACGGCTTCAGTGGCTGACTCCCTGCATTCACCTTGTGCTTCCAGTTGCAGGATGGCATTCAACATCACCGCCCGCTTTTCGTTCACTTGTGTGTAATCGAGGTCCCTCAAGCGCTTGTATAGCTCATCGAGGGTACGTCTTTTGAGCGCTGCTGGCATAGACTTCCAGAAACGATCCGCCATCGTTGCTCCTTCTCAAGCGATCTCACGTATCAACAAGCTGAAGAATTATTTTTTCCAAATCAACTCAAGAAATACCTTCCCAGTTAAACTCAAGAAATACTTTCCCAGTTAAACTTAAGAAATACCTTTCCAGTTGAACTCAAAAAATATCCTCTTCTAGTACTGCTAGTGAAGAACCGTTCGAGATTTCTCCTGTTTTGTTCAAGTAAGTGTAGCTTGATTGTCAATTTAACTTGCAAATCAATCTGAAAATAGGATTAATTTTAGATCATGATGTTTCTGCTCATGCCTAGCCTAAACCTCCCCCCTTACTACTTTAAAACGTTACCGTAACAATTTCTCGATAAAACAATTCAATTAGGCATTTTAAAAGCATGCAGACTTGTTTCATGCTTTAGCACCATTATTTCTTTAGAATTTAATTGTAATGCCAATTACATTAAAATCCATCTACCTGAACGTGCCCCCTTTTACCTAGCTCAAGAACCCTGTGTTTCCCAACTCAAGACTTCCCTGTCTATTCAAAGCTCAGGCGATTCTCAAGTAATACTTCCTGTGTAGGTGCACCATTATCTCCGTTTCTGCAAAAGACACGTGTAGGATGGCGTATATTTCCCTAGGGTTCAACCTGCCCCTGTTTGGATCGTAGACCGGCATTGAGACTTCTCATATCCCTTTTTCGACCATGAAGTCCCTCAAACTCGTTAGTGCCAACATCACATTCTCGGGATATATCGTGTTCCTTTCATTGACCCTCGTCACCAAAAAACACAGATATTTACCAGGATTTTGTGAAACTGAAGGAGGAAGCGCTGCCATTCCTCCCAACCCTGGCCTCTGCCTGAAAAGAAACTCCATGTTCTGATATTCTCTTTTGATGTCTGCTTCCAGTCTCGTGTTGAAGCTCATGTCCGCTGTTATACAGATCGCACTAATCCTGTCTGACAAAATGAAGTCGCTGTCTGTGATCAGGATGTTCTCTGAATATTCATTCGACTTTTGTCTTGAAAATTCTTCCTATGGTAGGCTCAGCTTCCTCCTGATCTAGTTGCAACCCGTTAGTCTCTCTTACTTCCCTGAGCTTCTTTATCATCAAATTTTTGGTGTGGGTAAGTTTACCCCCACTCCCCGGACAAAAATATTTATCGACCTTCCCCTTCGATGGTGCTGGGTTCAAAGTATCCGGTGGTATATCTAGTGACCTGTCGGTGGCTGTCCAAGCAAATAGTGGATTTCCTGTCTTCACGTGTTTCATTGCTGACACGTCGACCTGTTGGATGTTTTGCGCCTCCCTTTTGTCAGTTTCAAGATTATGCATCCATTCCAGTACCCTCAGGTTTGTATTTTCCCTTCTTTCTATCTCGCATCGTTCCAGGTCTACTTCTCGTGCCGGTACGGAGTAGTCTTTTTGCAAGGAATGCTCGCTGTCGTTGATGATCTGCCAATCTTCATCGGCTACCAGCTCGCCCACGGTCACCAAATCCTCGCTTATCTCATCTGGTTGTATCTTTTCAATCAAGAAGTCGTCACCATACCGGTTGTGTCTCATGCCTGTCCGTTTGCCATCGCCTTTTCTCGTCCCTGTGGTCATCGGCTGGTCTGGTTTTGTCCACTTTGGTACCTCGTTCTGCTCTGGATCATTCCAATTTTCCTCCGCGAAAGATTCTTTGTCCGAATCCACCTCTATCTTCTCGTTATTGTCCATGCTCACATCGTCGTTGCCGTCATTCTTCCCTCTGGTGCCTTTCTCGTTCACCTCAGATGCCGGCTCTACGAGTAGACTTTCGAGTCCTTCCACGTTCTGTGGTACACACCAGTCTTCCGGAGATGGGACGTGAGGTTTCAGATTTTCGTAGTGCGCCGCACGCCCTGTACTCAAGCGATAGAACCGGCCCTGCTGGTGTACCTCTGTTATCATGAATAGTCCTCTCCATTTCTTCAGTAACTTTTTAGTTCCTTTTGGGGGTATGTTATTTTGGAACACCCAGACGTATTGTCCCACAGCATACGGTTTTGCTTGAACTATTTTTTCATCGTACTTCTTCCGCTGTCTCAATTGTGCCTGCGCCGTGTTCCTTCTACAGAGTTCGTTCAATTCTTGTTGTCTCCTGACCGCTTCCTTCACGTACGCCTGCGGCGACGTCTTCTTCCCTTCGTATTCCCGATAGAAGACTGTCAGGTGCATTGCTCTCTCCCAGCCAGTCAACATCATGATAGGACTGACCCCTGTTGCTGAGTGCTGCGTGCTGTTATACGCCCCTACCACTTGTGACAGATGTTTGTCCCAATCTGTCTTGTATCTCAAGCAATATACCCTGAGCATGTTCACCAGAGTTCTGTTCTGCCTCTCCAAAAATCCGTTCGTTTCAGGATGGTAAGTTGTTGAATACGCTTGAGCAATATGAGATCTCCTCATCAGTTCTTTTGTCTGGTCCCCCACGAAGGCTCTCCCATTGTCCGATTGGAATGTCATCGGACAACCATATCGTGATATTCAGTGCGTTATCAAATGATCACAAGTTTCTTCCGCTGAGGGAGGCCATCTGGCATGGTACCGCTTCTGCCAGTTTCGTGAAGTGGTCTATAATTACTAGGATCTGATTGTATTCCGAGTCGATCATGCGTATCTTCTGATGATCTATCTGCACGACCTCGTTAAACTCCGAGCTTTCCACGGAATTATGTGGGAATTTCATCTTCCTAGGGTCTTTCACTTGTAAACACGACAAGCATGCGTTCACCCACCTTTAGCAAGCCTTTCTCAACCCTGGCCAATCAAACCTGTGTAGTATTCTTTGTTGTACCTTATCTATCCCCTGATGTCCCATCTGGTCGTGTGATCTGAACAACACTTCCGTCTGGTATAGCTGTGACAGTATGGTGGGATTATGCCTGTGTAATATCTTCTCCTCATCTTTCCTCCGACAGGCTACTACACCATCAGCTGTGTGATAGAGTAAGTGCCTTCTCTCTTTGTAGAACTGGCTCAATATTTTGTAATTATCCTCCTCCAGGTCACCTTTCTCCTTGTGTCCCGTCCGGATCCTTTTGGAGAGGTTGCTCGTCATCTTGTCATTCTTCTGGGCTCGTATCAGATCCGATAGTCTGTATCTCACTTGGACGTGTTCCTTCAATACCAGCATTTGACCATTCAGTTTCTCCTGGATGTCGTCTTTCAGCTTAACGCAAACTATCCTTCTAAAGGTCCCCTGTCGTCATCCAGTTCCAGTTTCGTCCTGACATTTGAACTGCACGATATCTCCCTGAATGGTTTCCTTGATACCGCTATCTTCTCAAGCTCTTCTCCTCCGTAGGCATCCTGTTGCTAGTAGGTAGAATGTTCCTGCGGCAGAGTCTGTTTGTAGTTCTTTGTCGTGGTGCCTCAATTTATCTTCTGCTAATATCATGCTAAGACTGTCTTGGTCATCGCCACCCGTCTCTGAGTTATCCTCCCATTCTTCCGACTCCCCGGATAAATTCTCTTCCTCACTGTCTCCTTCTGATTTAGACCACTCCCCGGACTCTTGATCTGGTCCTAGGTGTTCGGCTTCCTTCTTGACTGTCATTTTCTTCTTGCGAAACATAATCTATCTTAGTATGTACTGTGGGTTTTTCTCGACCAATGTCCGCACAACTTCTTTGTCGTCAGGTTGCTTGCCTATCGTTGAGACCTCGCCATGAGCCGCTTCCCCTCTTTTCAATATGGTGACTTCCGGTTTGTCTTTATCATTGTTCCGGTCTACCGGTTTATCGTCGGCTAGTTTCTCGAGTAGTCTCCTCAGATCTTCTCCTAACGTCACTTTATTTATCTCTACTTCACCGAGGTTGTAGATTTTTGCTTTCAGTGTTTCCTTCACTATATTTGGTTTGAGCATCATTTTCATTGGCATCCCTGTTTTTCTCTTGAGAATTTTATTCGTCTCATATTCAGCTGGCAGCTCTGGATAGTCCTCTACTGGTTTCTCTGAATTGTCAAGCCACCTCGTGAGTGGAAGACTGTCATACGTCACCTTGTCCATAAATGAGAAGCCATCTTTGATTTCCGGCCTGTCGCCCTCCTTTTGCTCCTGTCTCTCGTAAAACTCCGTCTTTTTGCTCAAACCGTCGGCGGTTGGATGTTTGTCCCTTGTTCTGTGCTCAATAACCATGTTGTATGCGGGCGCACTATCCATCTCCCAATGTAGCTGTGGTCCATTGAGTACGTTTGTAACCGACTGAGTGCTCTGTTGTCGATTCGTAACTTGAATGGCTCGCTACCAAGGTGTGCTCTGTATTTTTCTACAAAGGTGACTACCGGGAACATTTCCGCTTTGGGTGCACCTTACTTCATCTCTGTATCACTCAAGAGTTTGCTCCCGTAAGCTATCGGTCTCAAGACTGTCCTCCCGTTCCACTGCTGTTCTTGGTGGAATATTCCAGAGATCGCTACCACCGATGCACCAGTGTCCAGCAAGTACATTTTCTTTTCCCTGGGCATCCCTAGCACTGGTGTTTCTCACAGCTCTGTTTTTATTCTTTGAAATGATGCCTCTGCTGCTTTATTCCAGGTGAACTTCTTACCCTTATGCCTCATGAGTTGTTTCATTGAATATACTTTGACCGCATAGCCCATGATGAACTCCCTGTAGTAGTTTGCGAAACCCAAGAAGCTCATCAACTGGTGTTCTGTTTTTGGCGATTTCCAAGTCATACGGGCTCTACCGCATCTGGGTCCTACGTCTCGAAAAAACATCCTGATTCCTATCTGGAACGTCCTTGATGGCTTCGAGCTAGTCGTCTGTTACCTTTCACCTTAAATGTTCAATCTCTGGTAATACTGGTATATCCATTTCCAGTTCCTCTAGCGTGGGTCTTTCAGGAAAATTAGAACAGCTCGACAGTCCATCGTGTCTCTGACTTAAGTGAGACACGATCGTGTCTCTGACTTAAGTGAGATACAATTTATTTTTTTTCAATCTTCTCAAGATACAAATTTTATCCCTATGATTCGTGCAATCAAGAACTTCATTTTCTTTCACATTTTCAGACAATTCATATCTAGTTTTCACAGGTAGTGCGTATCCTAGCTTCCTCCCCCTCTGGATTGTGATTGGTATATCAAGAGTATTCAACAAGACACTGACGCAGAGGCCATTCTTGGTTATCAAGAAGGATCTTCCTAAAATAGCAGCACTTTGACTGTTTGGATTGGGTACTATACATACTTGTTTATTGTCGCTTAGTTCGTTATATTTTTTCATCTGTAAACTTACTATTGCCGCGTCATTCACTTTCAGCCTTACTTCTCACTCAAGAAAACTGGAGCCTAATTTTCAATCACCATTATCAAATTTACTGGTTTAATTACGTACTTCCTTTCCGGGTTCCGAATTCTGAACATCGCATTGTTAAGATCAATTGTTACATCGAAATTCCTGATGAAATCTCCGTCTAAATGCATGCCCTAAGATGTTCCGTAAAAATCCTGATCATCCTGAGCGTAGTACCGCTCCATTAGACGTCGACAGAGTTCGTATTTGTCCAATCCAACATATGTTTCAGCCAAATCCCTTGAGTTAACGAAGTTGTCCATAATGATTGCAAATGTATTGGTTCAATTTTGATCATGTTTTAAATCAAAAATTGATTTGAATTGAATTTTATGAATCAGGATCTGAAATTCGGATCATAACTTATTTATCTTTTTTGGAGAAAATTGACTTCCATTTGCATTAGAAAGGTGTTTAAAACAGTCGGATTGAATGGTTTGTTCTAGAGATGTATTAAAAGTACAATTCAAACCAAAAACTTTGGTTTTTTTCTGAGTGTGATGCGTAATCTTCGCAGAGAGTTCCACTCTGACCGTGCCATTAATCGTTTCATAGGGTGCGGTCACTCAGGAACCTGGCGTAATCCTTTTGGCGCACATACGACAGCTGTTTCAACAAACTATCTCATACTTTTTCACATTATCGATTATCCCAGAGAATAGCTCGAATCTGTGATCTCAATCTTCCAGATCCTGACGAGATTTGCATCTCCGTCATTTGACTCAATTCTTTTGGCGTCAGGAATTCCGCAAGTGATTTACTATTAGGAACAAACCCGCGAATCAGTAACTAGTACCTTTGTGAAGTTGTTTTTAATCTGATTGTTCTTAAGCACATCCACTACACACGAGACCTTCTTCTAATCTATGATTGTACGTCGACCCTGGGATGTATTCTTTGGATTTTTATAACTCAGGCAACATGCGTTCAGTCGATTTAAAACGGTCGGATTGTTTCTTTTGTTTGTTCCTTTCTCAGTTTTTCCTTTTTTTTGTGTTTCTTGCTGCAGTCTCAGATAATCTCTACCACATATCTCCATTTTCTTGAGTCCTCGCTTATTCTTCTCTCACTCTGTCCAGTGCGTTCCTCCTCTCTCTGATGACCTCCAGTAACTCATTCATCTGAACTTGCTCTTCCAGTCATTCCCGCTTTGGTGGCACACAGCAGCTTTCAATTATGAGGTAGACGAGGCAGCCTCGCTACTGATATTCTAATGTATTGCTGTTTGTCTTTTCTGCAAAACAGTTGGATGCTTGGTTGAATGAGGCAAATTTCTTGGCTGATATGTTCTTGCACTCTCCAGCCCAGGCCCTCTTCCGCCAAGTTTCTTCCTGAGACTGTCCCGTGCCAAGATTTTCGTAGGGCGGTCCTCACAGTTGTCATGCCCTAAGATGTTCCTTAGATCAGCCGTTGGTATCACTTGTTCTGGATCATTCTGAGCGTAGTAACGCTTTATTAGCCTAGAATAGAGCTCGTCTATGACCAGTACAACATAGATTCCATCCAAACTCATTAAGTTGTCGAATTTATCCATGATGATTTTGAATGTAATGATTCGATTTTGATCGTGTTTCGATTCAACAGTTGTTTTTGATCTTTTTTTTACGAAACAGGATCTGAAACTAGGATCATAATTAATTATCATTTTGGGACAACACTGCCCTCCATTTGCATTAAAAAAGTGCTTAAAACAATCGGATTAAATGATTTGTTCAAGAGATGTTTTATAATATGACTCATTCCAAAATTTATGAAAGTGATCAAAGAATGGTTAATCCACCCTTCAATTTGTTGCCTGAGTTTGATTGCAAAACATTCGTGGCCACTAACCTACCCAAGTACATAGTTTTATTAGAATAACACATACAAAATTACATGATTATTCACAAATCTGGCAGGTTGTTTAGCTAAGTCATTATTGCCTAAGCGTGCCCAGGCTCTCCTGCGCCAAGTCAGTTCCTGAGAGTGTACCGCCCCTCTAACTTATAATGCAAATGCTTGGGCCGTCCAGCAATCATTGTTTGCCCTCGGCTGCCATCAACAATACTTCCTTGGAGCGGTCCCACAGTTGTCACGCCCTAAGATGTTCAGTAAAAATCCTGATCATCTGTGCGTAGTACGGCTCCATTAGACGTCGATAGAGCTCGTCTATGACCAGTCCAACATAGATTTCAACTAAATCCATTAAGTTGTGGAATTTATCCATGATGATTTTGAATGTAGTGATTCGATTTTGATCGTGTTTCGATTCAACAGTTGTTTTGATCTTTTTTTACGAAACAGGATCTGAAACTAGGATCATAATTAATTATCATTTTGGGACAACATTGTTCTCCATTTGCATTAAAAAAGTGCTTAAAACAATCGGATTAAATGATTTGTTCAAGAGATGTATTATAATAAAACTCATTCCAAAATTTATGAAAGTGATCAAAGATTGGTCAATCCACCTCTCAACTTTTTTCCTGAGTTTGATTGCAAAACATTCGTTGCCACTAACCTACCCAAGTACATAGTTTTATTAACACATACAAAATTACATGAAAACTCACAAATCTGGCAGGTTCTTTAGCTAAGTCCTTATTGCCTAAGCACACCCAGGCTCTCCTGCGCCAAGTCACTTCCTGAGAGTGTACCTTCCCTCTAACTCATCATGCCCATGCTCGGGGGTCCAGCAATCGTTGTTTGCCCCCGGCTGCCATCAACAAGACATTCTTGGAGCGGTCCCACAGTTGACATGCTCTAAGATGTTCCGTAAAAATCCTGATCATCCTGAATGTAGTACCGCTCCATTAGACGTCGATAGAGCTCGTATTTGTCCAATCCAACATAGGCCTCAGCCAAATCCCTTGAGTTATCGAAGTTGTCCATAAGGATTGCAAATGTATTGGTTCGATTTTGATCATGTTTTAATTCAAAAATTGATTTGAATTGAATTTTATGAATCAGGATCTGAAATTCAGATCATAACTTAATTATCTTTTTTGGAGAACATTGCTTTCCATTTGCTTTAGAAAGGTGTTTAAAACAGTTGACTTAAACGTTTCATTCTAGAGATGTAATAAAAGTACAATTCAAACCAAAAATTTGAAAAGTGATCAAAAAACGGACAATCCCAACTTTGGATGTTTTCCTGATTTTGATTGTAAAACATTCATAGCCACTAACTGACCCAAGTAGATAGTGTGATTAAAATAACACACACGGAATGACAAGAATATTGAAAAATCTGGCAGGTTCTTTAGCTAAATCCTGATTGAGTAAACACGCCACGGCTTTCTTGCGCTAAGGCATTTTCTGAGGGTGTCCCGTTCCTCCAACTCAATATGCTCATGCTCGGGCGGTCCAGCAAGCCTTGTTCACCCCGGCCGCCATCAACAAGACTTTCATGGGGCGGTCCCTACAGTTGTCATGCCCTAAGATGTTCTTTAAGGCAGCCATTGGTATCACGAGCTCTGTATCCTCTTTGAACTGTCAAACATAGAACTGAACTAAAACCATTATGTTATCAAAGTTAACCTTGATGGTTTCAAATGAAATGATTCCATTTTGATCGTGATTTGATTCAAAAATTGAACTGAATTTATTTGTATGAATCAGGATCTGAAAGGCTGATTATAGGTCAATTACACATTTTGTACAATATTGCCTTCCATTTGCATTATAAAGATATTATAACCGAAACTTTGGAAAGTAATCAAAGAATGGACAACCCACGATTTGGATTTTTTCCTGAGTTTAATTGTAAAACATTCATGGGCACTAACCTACCCAAATATATAGTTTTTGTAAAAACACAAAAAATGTCATGCTTATCCAAAAATATGGCAGGCTGTTTAGCTAATTCTTTATGGCCTAAACACTCAGATCTTCTCCTAATCTATGTCTCTCAACCTATACCCAAATAAAACCTCTTATGTAGGTACACTTCGATATTGGTATCTGAAAACATTACATATGCCAGCGCGTTAAATTCCGTGGATGCAGTCGTTCTCTGTTCTTGTCCTTCATAGGAAGCGAGAGCTTCTTTACACTTCTCTCTACTAAGAGTTCTCTTAATCTTGTCAGAGATAAAACTAATTCTACATAGTCTACCTGTTGCTTTTCCGTCCACCTGGTCACTAGAAAACATAAATTTTTTCCTGGTACTTGTAAAACTGCTGGTGGCAAGGGTGCCACGCCCTCCATTCTTGTTTTTTTTTCATAAAAAATCTATGTTCTCATACTCCCTTCTGAAATCGGCTGCGAACGCTATTCTAACATTTTTAGCCGCAGTGATGGCTTTTGTACATGTCCTATTAGTATGTAAAAAATCACTATCAGCTAGTATTATGCTTCTTGAGTATTATGCTTCTTGAGTAAAAATAATGTGACTCTAATTTTCTTCCTATATCTGGATTCTTAGGGCCTTTGTTTAATTCTGCCTCTGAATCACCTGTTTCTCTCGCACTTTTTATTTTTTTTTCATCGTCAAAAAGTTCAAGTCCCACTCACAGGACTAAAATATTATCCATCAATGTCCCCGTTGATCGCATATCTGAAGTCAGATTGAGGTTGGATGCAAGAACGAACAATGGTCGTTCCTAAACTATCTAGGAAGGATCATATTTATCATTCTCGACGTTTTTTTTTGCTTTCGAGATCTACATCCTAAATTCCCGCAATGGTTTCTTTTGGCTCTGAAGTCATTTCGTTTAACCACTCTACTACACGCAGGTTGGCTTATTCTTATTCGAATGACTGTTGTAGCTCATCATCGAATTCTTTTTCTTTTTTTGACCGATCTTCGAGCCTCTCATTTTTCCGATTGTCGATCGACAATATCCACCTGCCATGACGTGATTATTGTTTCTTCTAGACCCACTAGCTCCTCCGCTACCTTCCTCAGGTCTGTGTTCTTGTGGATCTCTCTCTGTTCGGGGTCAGCCAAATCTTATTCTCATGGGGTAAGAGTTCCTCATCCGCTTCGGCGGCAGTTTTTTTCCTTCTTTTAGGACTTCAATCTCATCATTCTTTTCCCTTGTGCCTTTCTCATTCAGTTCGCAGGCAAGGTTCATCAACAAATATTTTTGTCTTCAAACCTCTTCCATGTCTTTAGGTATGCCATAATCTTTTGCAGATGGGTTATGGGTTTGATATTCTCGAAGTAATCAGCTCGGCTTGTGCTGAATCTGTGTAAACTTCTTTTTTGATGTATCTCTGTTACCATGAATTACCTTTTTTGCAGGAGTTTCTTTTGTAATTTGGGTGAGATCCTTGAGCTCGTATTTCTTTTTGCTGACGACAATCCCGTCTTTTTTAGGATACAACCGCCTCTCTTTCTGCATGTAATTTTGTCTCAAAAATCTGTAACTGTCCTTCTCCAGATATCCTTTGTAAGGAGCTCCAGTTTTGATCCACCTTTTCAAGCTGCTTTTCATACAATCATTTCTCTGCAGTTTTGATATGTCCGAGAGTCTGTATCTTGCCTTCAAATATGTTTTCTTTACTCTTATTTGACAATTCAACTCATTTGGTTGGTGTGCGTCAACTTCCATCTTGACGCACAAGACTGCGTTGTCTCTCGATCAAAAAGATCACGGTAAAACTGATCGCAGGCTCATGGAGTGTTTTGACACTGTTATCATCTTCAAGTCATCTGCTGCGTTATCTAAGGCTTTTTAATTCGAGAACAGGTAGCGATCACCATTAGGATCTTGATATATCTCCTCGTCTATATCTTTTACCCTAGTCTCCATCAATTTAGTTTGGATCACCATTGCCAATGTCTGAGAGCTCGTGCTTGGTTTCCCGTCTGAATAGGTGTCAGTCTCTAATTTCTTCGAGAGTTTTTTGCTAGGTAAATATTCCTAGGAGCAGGTCTCCATGGCAGAGCCTAATATGCTCGATCTGCCTATCCATCTAAGCTCCCAGACAATTTTTTTTTCTCCGAGCCAATGGATACAGCCTTCCTCTGTGCTTGATAAAATCATGCTTGATCGTGTGTCTCACAGAAGAGCGTTTTCTTCTGGATCTGGATCTCTTCTTTTCTTGTCTTGCATAATGTCCTTAGCAGCACACTATGGGGAATGAAGGAGACTAATCACTGAATTACTGTCCAGCAATCCCTTTCATTTTCTTGTTGATGACGTTTTGATAGTTTTATCCGAATTTTTTCGCTCAGTTATAATAATGCTATCAGTACTGCCCACTCTGGATCATCTCTCGTCACTTCTAAAATTCCACCCACCATCCGCATCACTTCTGCTGGGACTTCCACCAATTTATCCAGCCAGGGGAGGCTGTTCATGTTCATGCGAGTCAGCTCCTGCTGAACCAAATTCAAACGTACTGACAGAACCAAAGGCACCGGATCCTTCTTGGACAGGATTTTTATCTCGGCTGCCTTCTCTATCGGTAACTCAGGGTGCCGTGGTATAGGGTGTCCTGGTTTGTCAAAATTCTCACAGGTAGCGCTACATAGGTGTCTTTGTCTGAAAATGAGAACTTTTCTTTATCTCTGCCTGATTGGCTTCCTTCTGTTCCAATCTCTCATAAAACTCTGTCTCTTTGCTGACACTCCAAATTTTTTGTGCTTATCAAGAATTTGTTATTCTATTATCTTGTTATAACAATCCAGCCGGGCTATCCAAAGACCAATGTAACTCTGGTTCAATGAGTATGTCTTCAACCAAGATAAGGCTCGGTTGTCTAACGCAGCTTGTAGGGAGCGCACTATAGGCTCAATATTTTTCAATGATCGTGATTATCACAAATGTTTCTGCTTTTGGAGCACCATATCTCATCTCCGTATTACTCAATACTTCACTATCATATACAATGGGAGGGCGAACAGTTCCCCCTGAAGCAGTATTCCAGAGTTGCTCCTGAAGCAGTATTCCAGATTTGAAAACTACTCAGGCATCGGCGGCGAGAACATATATTAGCTTCTCTGAAAGAATGCCCAGTACTGTGGTCCCTCGTTTATCTCCCGTTTTATGTTCTCAAAGACTGCTTGAGCCTTTTCATTGCACTCGACTTTTCCATTTGCACTCGACTTAATCTGCATACTCCTTCACGGATTTTGTGTAGTAATTTGCAAATCCTACGAAGCTCATTGATTGTGTGTCTGTCCTGGGAGCCTTCCGTTTTGACACGAATTCCACCGCATCAGGATTAGGCCTCACGCCATGCTTAGCCCTATCCTTCCCAATTATTTTATTGAGTCCCTGAGGATGTCTCATTTCGAAAATTTGCGTTTTAAGACCGCTTTTGCAAGGTTAACTGTCAGATAGCAGAAACCAGGTCCACGGTGGTGAGGAACTTGGAATCTCCAAGTTCCTACAGAATGTCACCTATGCTTGGTATAGGATACGCACCCTTTATTGAGGTAGCGAAAACCGCAACAGGATCTTAGTTGTCCTCCTTTCTTCCTGGCAATTTTGAGGGTTTTATCATGTCGTACTGGAGAAGCATTTCTATCTCTGCTCGGCATGCCTCTGACTTGTGGGGCTTCATGCGTGTCGCCCCTTCTTTGTGAGGAACAGCAACTTCTTCCAGTTTTATCTCGTACTGGACCAGGTCACAACAGTCTATGTCCGCTTTATAAATTAGAAAAACGTCTGCATTCCCATTTAATACCCCTCTAAGCATCTCAAAATCTATTTTATCTGTTTTTTCTATCAAATGTTCTGTTTCTGGTAAAAACAGGCTTACTATGATACAGTTTTCATACAAATTTGTTACCAGCGTTAAATCAATTGTAAAATACGTTTTCAGGTCGTTTTTTATGCATTGTAAGAGTAAGATTGTCTAACCTTCAACATTTGTTGAAAAAAATTTGCAAAATTTAAAAGTATGTTACTTTTGATATACCATTTGTGAAAGACTGGTCGTTTTCCATCCAATCTAAATGCAATACCATCCAACTTTTGGTGCTTTGAGTAAATCTAGGTGTTTGTTTTCTGCGAATGGTTAAAAAAACAATCCAAACTTTTTCCGAATTTGATTTTAGAAAAAAAATAAATGACCTTTTGGTTTTTGGAAACACACTTAGCATAAAATTATCGTAGAATTGTATTTAAAATTTGTTATTTTCGTTATATCACTTGTGAAAGACTTGTTAGGTCGTTTTCTATGCATTGTACATGCAAACTTGTCCAGTTTTTAGCCTTCGTTGAAAAAAAATGTCAGAACTTAAAATTTGTTACTTTCGTTTTATCATTTGTGAAAGACCGTATATCGTTTGTGAAAATTTGATACTTTCCATCTATCATTTGTGAGAAACGTTTTAAGGTATTTTTTCATTGTTAATTCAAGATCTCCACCTTCAATCTTTGTTGAAAAAAATTGCAAAAATGAAAAGTTTGTTACTCTCGTTAATCATTTATGCATGCTTTGATCAAAGTCTATTTAAAAAAATCAAATTTTAAAAGTAATCGTTGTTGAAATGTATTGTAAAGGCAAGACTGTACAGCCTTGATTTGTTACTTTCAATCTTCGTTAAAAAAGGTTGCAAGACCGTCCAATTTTTGGTTTTTTTTTCAACCTTCGTTGAAAAATTTTGCAAACATTTAAAAAATCAGTACTTTCGTTATATCATTTGCGGAGGACCTTATATTATTTTTGAAAGTTTGTTACTTTCGCTTTATCATTTGTGAAAGACGTTGTTGCTTTCGTTATATCATTCGTGAAAAACTTTGTTAATTTCGTTTATCATTTATGAATGCCTTGACCAAGGTTCGATAAATTAAATTGTTCGTTACAAATTTTAAAAGTTTGTTACGTTTGTTATATCATTTGTGAAAGACGTTAAATCATTTAAGAAAAATGGTACTTCCGTTATATCATTTGTGAAAGACGTAGTTTCTTTCGTTAGATCATTTATATACTATCGTTATATCATTTGTGAAGGAAGTTATATCATTTGTGATTATTTATATTTTTCCTTAAGTGAAAGACGTTTTCAGTTAGTTTTCTATGCATAGTAAACGCAAGTCCGTCCAACCCTTGATGCTTTGGGTAAACCAAGATCTTCTTCATTTGCGGTCGGTTATAACACCATTCAAAGTTTTCACAAATTGAACTTAGAAGAAAAATATCAACTTTTTAGTTTAAGGAAAAAACACTTACCATACATTTTTCATACAGTTTTTATTAAAAAAATTTGTCATTTTTGGTATTTAAGATGTGAAAGGCAATTTAAGGTCAATTTCTGTGCATTGTTAATGCAAAATCGTCCAAACTTCAACCTTTGTTGAAATATTTTCCAAAATTCAAAAGTTTGTTACTTACATTATATCATTTGTGTAAGACGTTTTCAGGTCAATTTCATGCATTGCAAATGCATGACCATCCAACTTTCAACCTTCAAGGAAAAACTTGCCAAAATTTAAAATTTTTTCTACTTGTGTTCTATCATTTGTGAAAGACAGGTCGTTTTCTTTGTATTGTTTTGGTCTAGGTCGTTTTGGTTTTTGGAAAAAAAACGTATCCTACAATTTTGATACAATTTTCATTAAAAACTTGTTACTTGCTTTATTTAATTTGTGAAGGACGTTTTAAGGTCTTTTTCTTTGCATTGTAAATGCAAGACCGTGAAAGTTTTGATGCTTTGGGTGAGCCAAGGTCTTTTTCACTTGCGGTCAGTTACAAACACAATTCAAAATTTTCAAAAAATGAACTAAGAAGAAAAATATCAACTTTTTGGTTTATAGAAAAAGACATCTCAAACAATTAATTTTGATACATTTTTCATAACAAATTTGTTGTTGCGTTATTTCATTTGTGAAAGACGTTTTAAGGTCAATTTCTATAACTTTTTAAATGCAGGACCGTCCAAGCTTTGATGATTTGCGTAAACCAAGTTCTTTTTCACCTGCGGTCGGTTACAAACACAATTCAAAACTTGTCATAAATTGAATTTATAAGAAAAATATCAACTTTTTGGTTTATGGAAAATAACTTATCATACAATTTTCATACACTTTTCAGGAAAAATTTGTTACTTGCGTCATTCAATTTGTGAAAAACGTTTTTAGGTCGATTTCTTTACATTGTTAATGCGGGGCCTCCAACCTTTAAACTGCATTGCAAAAACTTGCCAAAGTTTAAAAATTTGTAACTTTTGTGATATCATTTGTAAAAATTTATTACGTTCGTTATTTCATTTATGAAATATGTTGTTACATTCGTTTTAACATTTGTGAAAGACCGTATATCGTTTGTGAAAATTTGATACTTTCCATCTATCATTTGTGAGAAACGTTTTAAGGTATTTTTTCATTGTTAATTCAAGATCTCCACCTTCAATCTTTGTTGAAAAAAATTGCAAAAATGAAAAGTTTGTTACTCTCGTTAATCATTTATGCATGCTTTGATCAAAGTCTATTTAAAAAAATCAAATTTTAAAAGTAATCGTTGTTGAAATGTATTGTAAAGGCAAGACTGTACAGCCTTGATTTGTTACTTTCAATCTTCGTTAAAAAAGGTTGCAAGACCGTCCAATTTTTGGTTTTTTTTCAACCTTCGTTGAAAAATTTTGCAAACATTTAAAAAATCAGTACTTTCGTTATATCATTTGCGGAGGACCTTATATTATTTTTGAAAGTTTGTTACTTTCGCTTTATCATTTGTGAAAGACGTTGTTGCTTTCGTTATATCATTCGTGAAAAACTTTGTTAATTTCGTTTATCATTTATGAATGCCTTGACCAAGGTTCGATAAATTAAATTGTTCGTTACAAATTTTAAAAGTTTGTTACGTTTGTTATATCATTTGTGAAAGACGTTAAATCATTTAAGAAAGATGTTACTTCCGTTATATCATTTGTGAAAGACGTAGTTTCTTTCGTTAGATCATTTATATACTATCGTTATATCATTTGTGAAGGAAGTTATATCATTTGTGATTATTTATATTTTTCCTTAAGTGAAAGACGTTTTCAGTTAGTTTTCTATGCATAGTAAACGCAAGTCCGTCCAACCCTTGATGCTTTGGGTAAACCAAGATCTTCTTCATTTGCGGTCGGTTATAACACCATTCAAAGTTTTCACAAATTGAACTTAGAAGAAAAATATCAACTATTTAGTTTAAGGAAAAAACACTTACCATACATTTTTCATACAGTTTTTATTAAAAAAATTTGTCATTTTTGGTATTTAAGATGTGAAAGGCATTTTAAGGTCAATTTCTGTGCATTGTTAATGCAAAATCGTCCAAACTTCAACCTTTGTTGAAATATTTTCCAAAATTCAAAAGTTTGTTACTTACATTATATCATTTGTGTAAGACGTTTTCAGGTCAATTTCATGCATTGCAAATGCATGACCATCCAACTTTCAACCTTCAAGGAAAAACTTGCCAAAATTTAAAATTTTTTTACTTGTGTTATATCATTTGTGAAAGACAGGTCGTTTTCTTTGTATTGTTTTGGTCTAGGTCGTTTTGGTTTTTGGAAAAAAAACGTATCCTACAATTTTGATACAATTTTCATTAAAAACTTGTTACTTGCTTTATTTAATTTGTGAAGGACGTTTTAAGGTCTTTTTCTTTGCATTGTAAATGCAAGACCGTGAAAGTTTTGATGCTTTGGGTGAGCCAAGGTCTTTTTCACTTGCGGTCAGTTACAAACACAATTCAAAATTTTCAAAAAATGAACTAAGAAGAAAAATATCAACTTTTTGGTTTATAGAAAAAGACATCTCAAACAATTTTGATACATTTTTCATAACAAATTTGTTGTTGCGTTATTTCATTTGTGAAAGACGTTTTAAGGTCAATTTCTATAACTTTTTAAATGCAGGACCGTCCAAGCTTTGATGATTTGCGTAAACCAAGTTCTTTTTCACCTGCGGTCGGTTACAAACACAATTCAAAACTTGTCATAAATTGAATTTATAAGAAAAATATCAACTTTTTGGTTTATGGAAAATAACTTATCATACAATTTTCATACACTTTTCAGGAAAAATTTGTTACTTGCGTCATTCAATTTGTGAAAAACGTTTTTAGGTCGATTTCTTTACATTGTTAATGCGGGGCCTCCAACCTTTAAACTGCATTGCAAAAACTTGCCAAAGTTTAAAAATTTGTAACTTTTGTGATATCATTTGTAAAAATTTATTACGTTCGTTATTTAATTTATGAAATATGTTGTTACATTCGTTTTAACATTTGTGAAAGACTTTGTTGCTCTCGTTATATCATTTGTGAAAGTTTGTTACTTTCGTTCTATCATTTGTGAAAAACGTTTTCTTGTCTTTTTATTAGCATTATTAATGCAAGACCTGCAACCTTCAAATTTGTTGAAAAACTTTTTCAAAGTTTCAAAGTTTGTTACTTTCGTTATATCATTTAATTATGCCTTGATCATTGTCTGAGAAATATAAATTTCAAATTTTAAAAAAAGTCATTGTTGATTTGTTTTGTAAACGCAAGACATCCAACCTTTGGTTTGTTGATTTCATCCTTCGATAAAAAAATTTGCGAATTTTTAAAAACTTAGTAATTTCGTCATATCATTTGTGAAAGACGTTATTTCATTTGTGAAAAATGTTACTTTCATTATATCATTTGTGATAGAGAACCCTATTGATATCAGGTGAAAACCTTAGGGCTGATATATGGCGAACACAATTCTTGTCATATTTTTGATTTATAACAGACCATCAATTGCAGCAAAAAAAATAGTTTTAGACAGAAAAAGTTTTTTTCTGACAGAATGTAGAAATCAGAACCAATGACTAATGTTTTCATACACCACTTCGGTCACAAACTGTAGAACAAGACAGGGGAACTTTTGTTCGGAAAAACACTAGGTGATTTGTTGAGACTTTTTTCTCCAGCCCAACCAGATAAAAAATGAATTTTTTGACACGCCAATTTTGATGGATTTTTTAGATCGATCGAAAAGTTTTGATGTCTTGAGCTCGAAACTAAAAAAAACATCTTACCTTTGATCATTTTTCGATAAGTGATGTGAAAAAACAGCGATCACCATTGATGAGTTATTGATAATCATTGCCACAATAGTAGATTGTATGGATAGATTATCGCTAATTTGGCTAATTTTCAGCGATGAAACAGCGGTAAAAAACTATCAAAATGAGCAAAAATAGTTTTGAAATATAAAATAGTTTTGAAAAACCACTATTTGAAAAATAGTAGAATTTGTTTAAGTTTTAGCGCTGACGGATTTTCTACGGAATCATTACTTAAATAACTCTGAAATGTCGCAGGTTTAGCTATGCAAAAAAAACTCTGAATTATGAATGAATCAGCGCTGGAAATTAGCGATCACTGTGATATTACAGAAAAAGCGATAATTAATGGTGCGACTTCGACCCGGGATTTGTAAAATATACTCGACTTCTGATCATCGTTTGTAGAATTATGGGGATTTGAAAGTTGCTGATATGTCTTTTTTGAGATAATTAACTCGCAATATATTGCGTTCTTTTTTAAGGTAAAAGGCCAATAAAATTGCTACAAATTGAATTTAGGCAAGTTACTTGGTATTATTTCAAGAAAACCAGACACTAAATACATCCTTGTTTACTTTTCATAACTTTGTGAGATGAAACGAAAAAAAAATGAAAAAACTATTTGTTTTTGGATGTCTGTTTTATCAATTTTTCAATCGAAAATTTTTAATAAGCCTTAAAAGGCAGTCGGAGCACTTCGCCCTGAAATACGAGCAGTCCTGTTCCGATTTGAACAAAAAAAGTTTTTAAGCTAAGAAAAGAAGACAGCTTACAACATAAACTGCCAGAGAAGCAATAGGTGACTAGTATATATAGTGCCATCCAAGCACAATGGCTCGGATCCGAGCTATTATACAGTTTTTTGTTCTCTACGAGAAACACGTGGAAAAGTCAGATTTGGATTGATCTGCCTGCCAGGTGTTGGATTGAATTCAATCAAATCAAATACTTATAAACCTTAGAGTCTTTTGGGGGGATACCAACGTGCCAAAAAATCAGTAGCCTAAATGATCAAGAGTATCAGTTTGCCAAAAATGATAATAATAATTGATTTAATTGGATGCAACTTTTGAAAAAAAAAACTAATTTGTCTTCTGCAACTGGCTGTTTTGCTGCTCAAGAACTCATTTTTGATTACTTTGGATAAAAGTTTTGCGAAGTGAAGTGTAAGATAGTGGAAAGATCTAAATTGCCTCCTATAATTAGTTGGTTGTCTCTAACTACCCCTGTTAATTGTTCTGAAGATATAATATAACCTCAGATTACAATTAAAATAAAACTTCTTGCATTTTTGGCAAACTGACACTTTGGCTCCTTGGGATTTAACTATAGTTTTATCACTCAATTGAATCCAATGAATTGAGAAGGAGTTTTCAATTTTAATTATTTTTCGTTACGTTTAATTTTCCCATGAAAAACCAATATAGTTTCTAAAACATATGATTAACCTGTAGACAAAGTTCGCCTTCAAACATTAAGAATTTATTAAAAAGCTAGTTAAATTGTTTTCTAACTTTACATCATGTTTCTTTATCTGCGATTCAAATAGATTTCAAGGCAATGATTTTACAAGAGAATTCAACCAATGAAACCAAATTTGTACATGTTAAAGTGTCAAACAGTACAATATTTAAAAGAATGCAAGTTTTGCTTAGTCAAGTCGAAAGATAAACAAGAAAAATTTTTCCCCCACACACCAATTAAAGTAGAAATTGATGAATTTTGCTCCTTGTAACAAATTTATTAGGGCAAAAAAGCTTCTGTTGACGAATTTGAAACAATGTCTTTGACCGAGACATTGGGCAAAGAGAAATCTGAGCTTATGCATTAAGAGCGACATATACATCGCGCGTTGTTTGTCCCAAGTGGGCGAAAATGGAAGAGAATTGATTTTGACAATAGTTTTTTAGATCTTATTTTTTTAAGACCAATTATTAACACAATTTCTGGTCCTGTGGTAGGTATGTAGTTCAGATTTTTATAGAGATAAGTGCTTGTTTCCTGCAACAAATACAGCGTTTCGGGATTAATTTTCACAAAAAACGCCCAGATTTATGTAACAACTCTGCTAAATCTATTTCCTAACCAGTACTTGGCCGAAATGGTAATTTTCAAACCCTCATACCTTTGCAAAACTCATCATCACAAACTTAAATCTCTCACTTGATTTGAGCTCAGGAATTTCATGGCTCCCAGAAGATATTATAAATCCTTTCACAAAAGGTTGAAAAATCATAATTGGTCGAGAGAAGAACATGAATTCGATGTAAATCCAAGAACAGGAAAATCAAAACTTTGAACCTTGTTACTTTATCATGAGAAAAATTTTTCAATTTATAAAAAAGTTCGATTTAAAGAACAGACATAGATAATTAAATTTAAAAACATTGTACTACATCATGATCAGAAAAAGGAACAGAGAATTTAATTAAAAAAAGATCTTGAATTTTTTGTTGACAAAAACGAAGTCAATAAAAAACCCAACTCAATTTGTAGGCTGAAGACTCAGGTCCTTAAAATTTAAAAACTCAAGCTGTCGATCTTAAGTCAGGAAAGCATCATGACTACTTGATACGTTGAAGTCACCAAGAATGACGTCAATTTTGAGTATTCTAACTTGTTCTGCTGAATAATCGACAAAACCTTTCGCTGAATAGCTCTGCGGCTTATACACTGACATAACTTTGATCGAGGTCCTTGCCGTTCTTATTATGAGACACTGAAAAATGTCATTATGAAGATTATTAGCTGCAATAACACCATTCCGAATGAAAGCGCCTTTGTTGTAGAAGCGATTATCCGAGGATGCGTCAAAATACGTGTATCCGTCTAGAGCAGCCTGCGTTACATCGGGTCTTAGTCGCTTCTCTGGAAAGCAATTGACGTCAACGAAATCAAATCGTTCGACATTTTTGAGCCACGACGAAGAAGTGCAAAAAAAACAAACGTTAAAAGAACACGAAGAGAATATTACATCTGTTGGAAACTCTTTTTTGTCAGTTTTGGTTGCGCTGAAATCATATTGGGGTTTTTAGTGTCCGCTCTTATCTGTTTGGGCTCAAAATTTAGTTGAACAAGTTTGATATTGATAGCACTCTGCTGAGAGCAACATAAATTTGTCCATTTTGCAATACAGCGCAAGTTGTTTTAAAATCTACTATTGCTTTTCCCACGGTAAGACTTTGTGATTTATGAATGGTGATTACCCAGGTCAAAATTAACCGAAATTCTACTCGATTGACTGTTGAAGCGTTTACACCGCCTCAAATATGAACGCAAATGGATAATCTTTGAATGGGTTTACAATTGAACCTCAACAAAAAACTGTCTTTGGTGGATGCCAGCAAAAGTTTGCCATCATTGCAGTTATCAAATTAAAAAAAAAGCATTTTCTATTTCTTTTTTTTTGCATTAGTTTTCAACTTCAAAACAGTTCCGAGTGCTCCATTCATTAATCCATTGGAAACATCATTGTTGCGAACTAACATGATTTTTGCATGCTTTTTAGCTTCAATTTTTCCTCAACGTTGCCCGTTGATTGTCGGCTTGAATGTTTAAATTGTTTTCTTTCCATACGGACGTTCTTTTTGGGAAGAAGTCAATGGCATGTGATTCGAGCATCTTGTTTCTGATATTTTCTTTTCGAGCATTGTGTCATTGGGTCTCTTAGCTGCTTCGCCATATGGTTAAATTTGAAGAACATTGGATGTCAACTCCTCTGTTGAGAATCGAGAACTTGGCAGTCCCTGAGTTTTTTTTGCAAATCTTGTTCGGTTTGAGTACCAATATGTAAACGTGACAAAATGTCTGCCAAAGTTTCAACGTTTTGTTGACTAACTGCTTTTGTCAGCTGAAACATTTTATATTCTTTAAAGAGGTCCATCATACACATTTTTTTCTTACGAGGCTTCGAATAAATTGGCTTGGCTTTCACTGGAGGCCAATGATATAAATCAACCACAAGAATACCACAACAATTTCCAAATAAAGCGGCACCTGTTAGAGCGTAATTGAAGCCTTTAGTTTCGCATAAACATTGATGAAGATGAACTAGCCTTTCAGGGGACATCATACTTGCTTCGTACTCAGGTGAGACTAGCGAAATCGGAGCTCAGTCAATCGCGTGGCCGATAGTTTTAGGAGCATGTTGGGACAATCTCGGTGCATGAAAAAATAACCGTCAATGGCAGTGCCTTCAATGTTAAAAGCAGCTATGCTGGTTAGTGCCCATACATCAACTCTAGACTTCAGTGGAGTAGTTACATTTTTTGACGCATAATTAAAATTTGAAGCGACGATTTTTTTTTATTAAAATGAGATCTTCCTCCCCCCATCCACCGTAAATGAAACATTTTGAAGCTTTAAAACATGCTGGCGTGCGCTCCATATTCGTCATCTTGTTAAAACAAATGTCAAAGAAACGTTTTTGGTCACTCTTCAGAGAAAAAGGTGACTTGGAAAATCAGACACTAGTTTTGAGTGGCTCTCAACAAACAAATCAATGTCTTCTTTGAAACTATTTTTTTGGCCGCTGAAAATGCGTTTCCCGTCTCCAGCTCTTGAAACACAGTTTGGTTTTCATCTTCTGAGTTTTCCTCAAAATCATCATTGAACCTATGTTCTAGAGCTTTCGCCTCTTTGTAGCTCTCAAGCGCAGTTAAAATATTAAAAATGTCCTGTTCAAATTATTTTTGATTTTTTTTTTACTATTTGCTGAATTTCGTTATCTAGAATTTTGAAAGTGTTCGTTCCATCTTCTGCTATAAGCTCGGATTCTTCTCCCCGTGGTAAATATCACAACAGTAAGCTTTGATAAAAAAAATTTCGGCATTGTCTTCAAGTTTAAAAGCAGGAAACCTAATGACGGCGGGTACTTTTCTCAATACAAATTTTGACTTTCTATCTATTGTAGAAAAAGAACGAGGTAGTTTTGTTTCTTCTAATGAGTTCATCTCGTCAAGGAGTTCTTCCGTTTGGCAATCAATTGTTTCTTGGAGATTAACTAGCTTATAATAAGATGCGAACTCAGCTAGACAGGGCTCTGAGATAAGCTTTGAAAATCCGTTTTTTGAAATCTCTAATAGGTCTGTTTGCATATTTTTCTGGTAAAATGGCAACAAAAACGTCTGTTGAAGAATCTCCCATTGTATAAAATCTTGCTTCAACTTGGCCATCCGCACGCTTTCCTCGGGTAAACTTGTGTTGATAAAAAACACTTGTCGGAAAAATTCGTCGTATTTTTAGTCCTGTATTGTTCGAAAACAATTTTCTTGTTTTGACACTTCATGCAAAGTCAAAAAGGCAGCCGAAGAAGTTTTTCTCATAGTTTGAGCATATATCTGTTTGATCGACTCTCTTTGCTTGATGGCGTCACTCATTGCTTTGGAGACAGTGGTTTCTTCCTTTAAAAAATATTTCACCAATTACTTCACATACTAATTAGCAATTAAGACAGGCTGGATGTCCATGTCGGGTTGGTAAGAGATGATTAGAAATGGGTTATAAGTGTTAGAATACGCACTACCATTTTTTTGTGAAAAAAGAATATCATTTATCCTCGGTCGAATTGTCAGCAATAGAATCAGTGTCACTGTTCGATTTTTCTTTGGTTGTAACAGAAGCAGTACTAAAACGCTGACGTTCGATATAACTTTGAAAGTTTCATCATCCAGAGGTTGGAATAAAGGATTTGTTTCCATTATTTTTTGAATAGCCCTCATAAGGTTTGTAGTACGAACAAGATATTCATGTTCAATATTGTTGTATTCTAGTTTCCGCTTAACTTCAGAAAAATTATGTCATTATTGGCTAGATTCAGCGCTACAGAGAAAATTGTTGGCAATGGAATTGGGACATTGATTACTGCTCCATACTACATTGATTTTGCGCTGTTGGCCATTAAGCATTCCGTACATTTTCAAAAAAAATTTTAGAGTGAAGTTAGGTATGCCTCAAGCTGAGTCAAATCAAGCTCATCAAGAACATTATCAAGTTTCAAACCGTTTTTCACAGAGCGAGGTGGCAACGTGTTTTTCGTTAAATGCTTATGACAAAATCTGCAAACCATTTGAGAAGCAATAATTTCTTCAATAAAATCAGAAATATTAGGCTACGAGTTTGGAAGGAATTTTGTAACGTTTTTTCGAGACATCGAGCGGTTGCAGCAGACACACATGATTTTGGACCATCTGATAAGTTTGAATGCAGGCCTTTGCAGACTGTTTCTTAAAAATCAGAGATGTTTTGACACCCTTTTCTGTTTATCTGTCATAACTGATTCTTTTTTCGTCAATTTTAGCTGACTTATGTTTTTTTTTGGTTTGCAACATCAGAATCATTGTTTTTCAATAGTAATAAATAAAAAGCGAATGAATGATTTTACAAAACAGAACAAAAATAGCCACTCTCACTTACCATGACACTCAATTGCATCTGAAAATTTGGAAGTTTTATCAATAAATTATTCAATCTTTTCTGAAGACGAGAACCCTGGTTTCAAGATGTTTGGTAAGATTATCGTGATTCTTGTTTTTTTTTTAGTAATCCAATTGGTAGTTCAATCTCTGAACTGTGTTGTTTTGCATTATTGCAACTGTTAAAGCCAAATATTTGCACTTTGTTTGTAAAACTCTCTCTGTTTTATCAATTTATCTGGCGATAACAGGTTTTCTTCCGATCTGTTTCTTTTAATAGTGAGAAAATTTTGCTGATAGATTGCATAATTCAAACGGTAACGCCTTAATTTTTTGAATAGTTAGAAGTAAAATTTTTGTACGCTTTTTGCAATTGTATGATGCAGGCGAGGTAAACAAAACCAATAGAATAATTACCTGATTCGGCACACATTGAACCGCCTTTTGGTTGAAATGATCTCTTGCATTGAAGATTTTCCATTAATAGTAGAAAGACTGTCGTATAGAACCACTGGACTCTGTTTTCTTAATGCAAGGCAAAACTTGTTAACAAAAAATTATAACGCCACTGCCGCTGCTATTGCTGAGTAGTCTATCGGTTTGTTGCGGTTCGCTTTGTAATTGCCGTAAAACAAATAGTTTCTGCTGGTATCTAACCTGGAGTGTAACAGTGCCAAAGGGGAGAGCCGTGGGTAACTCATCAGTATACAAATAACCACTAGGATGACTGGGGCTTATCTTGGAGTACAATTCATGAGCAAAACAAATCATGGAATTCAGTTCCATTGTGGAAATGTTTAAAACACCTAGTAAATGAGCGTAAAGAAGAAACGAAAAGAACATTTTTGCACACTGTATGCCAGCATTAGCTCTAGAAATTTTCTCATAGTTTGAGCATATATCTGTTTGATCGACTCTCTTTGCTTGATGGCGTCACTCATTGCTTTGGAGACAGTGGTTTCTTCTTTTGAAAAACATTTTTCCAATTACTTCACGTACTAATAAGCAATTAAGACAGGCTCGATGTCAATGTCGGGTTGGTAAGAGATGATTAGAAACGGGTTATAAGTGTTAGTATACGCACTACCATTTTTTTGTGAAAAAAGAATATCATTTATCCTCGGTCGAATTGTCAGCAATAGAATCAGTGTCACTGTTCGATTTTTCTTTGGTTGTAACAGAAGCAGTACTAAAACGCTGACGTTCGATATAACTTTGAATGTTTCAACATCCAGATGTTGGAACAAAGGGTTTGTTTCCATTATTTTTTGAGCAGCCCTCATAAGGTTTGTAGTACGAACAAGGTATTCATGTTCAATATTGTTGTATTCTAGTTTCCACTTAACTTCAGAAAAATTATGTCATTATTGGCTAGATTCGGCGCTACAGAAAAAATTGTTGGCACTAGAATTGAGACATTGATTACTGCTCCTTTGATTTTGCGCTGCTAGACTTTAAGCATTCCGTACACTTTCTAAAAAAAAATTTTTAGATTGAAGTTAGGTATGCCTCCAGCTGAGTCAAATCAAGCTCATCAAGAACAATATCTAGTTCCAAACGTTTTTTACAGAGAGAGAGACAGGGCAACGTGTTATTCGTTACATGCTTATGACAAATTTTGCAAACGATTTGAGAAGTACTAATTTCTTCAATAAAACCAGAAATATTAGGCTACGAGTTTGGAAGGAATTTTGTAACATTTTTTTCGAAACATCGAGCGGTTGAAGCAGACACACATGATTTTGGACCATCTGATAAATTTGCGGACAGGCCTTTGCAGACTGTTTCCTAAAAATCAGAGATGTGTTGACACCCTTTTCTGTGTATCTGCCATAACTGATTCTTTTTTCGTCAATTTTAACTGACTTATGTTTTTTTTTGTTTGCAACATCAGAATTTTTGTTTTTCAGTAGTAATAAAAAAAGCGATTGAATAATTTCACAAAACAGAACAAAAATAGCTACTCTCATTTACCATGACACTCAATTGCATCTGAAAATTTGGACGTTTTATTGGTACATTATTCAATCTGTTCTGAAGACGAGAACCCTGATTTCAAGACGTTTGGTAAAATTTTCGTGATTTTTGTGTTTTTTTTTTAGTTATCCAATTGGTAATTCAGTCTCTGAACTGCGTTTTTTTGTATTATTGCAACTGATAAAGACAATTTGTTTTCACTTTGTTAGTAAAACTCTTTCTGTTTTATCAATTTATCTGGCGACAACAGGTTTTCTTCCGATCTGTATCTTTTGACAGTGAGAAGATTTTGCTGGTAGATTGCATTATTCATAAGATAACGCCTTAATTTTTTGAATAGTTAGGAGTGACTTTTATGTAGGTTTTTTGCAATTGTATGATGCAGGCGAGGTAAGCAAAACATAAATAATAATTACCTGATTCGGCACACATTGAACCGCCTTTTTGGTTGAAATGATCTCTTGCCTTGAAGCTTTTCCACTAATAGTAGAGTGACTGTCGTATTGAAACACTGAACTCTTTTTTCTTAATGCAAGGCAAAAGTTGTTAACAAAAATTATAACGCCACTGCCGCTGCTATTGCTGAGTAGTCTATCGGTTTGTTGTGGTTCGCTTTGTAATTGCCGTAAAACAAATTATTTCTGTTGGCATCTAGCCTGGCGTGTCAAAGTGCCAAAGGAGAGATTTATGGGTAACTCATCAGTATACAAATAACCACTAGGATGACTGGGGCTTATCGTGGAGTATAATTCTTTAGCAAAACAAATTATGGAATCCAATTCCATTGTGGAAATGTTTAAAACACTTAGTAAATGAGCGTGAAGAAAAAAAGAAAGGGACATTGTTGCACACTGTTTGTCAGCATTAGCTCTAGAAATTTGGAGTGTCATGTAAATCCAGGAACAGGAAAATCAAAATTTTGAACCTTGTTACTTTATCATGAGAAAACTTTTTCAATTTATTTAAAAGTTCGGTTTCAAGAACAGACATAGATAATTAAATTTAAAAATATTGTACTACATCCTGATCAGAAAAAGGAACAGAGATTTTATTTAAAAAAAGATCTTGAATTTTTTGTTGACAAAAATGAAGTCAATACAAAACCCAATTCAATGTGTAGGCTGAAGACTCAGGTCCTTAAAATTTAAAAAAAATTCAAGCTGTTGGTCTAAAGTCAGGAAAGCATCATGGATACTTGATATGTTGAGGTCACCAATAATTACGTCAATTTGGAGTATTCTGACTTGTTCTACTGAATAATCGACAAAACCTTTCGCTGAATAGCTCTGCGGCTTATACACTGACATAACTTTAATCGAGTTCCTTGCCGTTCTTATTATGAGACACTGAAAAATGTCATCATGAAGATTATTCGCTGCAGTAATACTATTCCGAATGAAAGCGCCTTTATTGTACAAGCGATTATCCGAGGATGCATCGAAATACGTGTATCCGTCTAGAGCAGCCTGCGTTACATCGGATCTTAATAGCTTCTCTTGAAAGCAATTGACGTCAACGAAATGAAATTGTTCGTCATTTTTGAACCACGACGAAGAAGTGCAAAAAAAACAATCGTTAAAAGAACAAGAAGAGAATATTACACTTGTTCGAAACTCCTTTTTGTCAGTTTTGGTTGCGCTGAAATCATATTGGGGTTTTTAGGGTCCGCTCTTATCTGTTTGGGCTCAAAATTTAGTTGAACGAATTTGATTTTGATCGCACTCTGCTGAGAGCAACATAATTTTGTCCATTTTGCAATACAGCGCAAGCTGTTTTAAAATCTACTATTATTTTTCCAGCCTTAAAACTTTGTGATTTATGAATGTTAATTACCCAGGTCAAAATTAACGGAAATTCTACTCGATTGACTGGTGAAGCGTTTACACCGCCTCAAATAGGAACGCAAATGGATAATCTTTGAATAATGGCAAAACTGTCTTTGGTGGATGCTAGTAAAAGTTTGCCAACATTGCAGTTATCAAATTTAAAAAAAAATTATTTTCTATTTCTTTTTTTTTGAATTAGTTTTCAACTTCAAAACAGTTCCGAGTGCTCCATTCATTAATCCATTGGAAACATCATTGATGCGAACTAACATGATTTTTGCATGCTTTTTAGCTTCAATTTTTCCTCAACGTTGCCCGCTGATTGTCGGCTTGAACGTTTAAATTGTTTTCTTTCCATACGGACGTTCTTTTTGGGAAGATGTCAATGGCATTGATTCGAGCATCTTGTTTCTGATATTTTTGAGCATTGTGTCATTCTGTCTCTTAGCTGCTTCGCCATATGGTTAAATATAACGAACATTGGATGTCAACTCCTCTGTTGAGAATCGAGAACTTGGCGGTCCCTGAGTTTTTTTGCAAATCTTGTTCGGTTCGAGTACCAATATGTAAACGTGACAAAATCTCTGCCAAATTTTCAACTTTTTGTTGACTAACTGCTTTTGTAAGCTGAAACATTTTAAATTCCTTAAAGAGGTCCATCATACCCATGTGCCATTCTGCCAACGAATAAAGGCCTTAGTAACGAAAAAGTATTGCGAAGGAGGGTAGGAATATTCTAGAATTTTTATTTTTAAAATTTCGATCAAAGAGTGAATATTTCTCAGAAATATAAAAAAGACGGCCATTTTGACGAAAAAGGACGAAAAAAGAGAACAACGACAAATATTGTGGAAAACGGTCGCACAAGAGACGAAAAACACGAAGCCTCTTATCGTGGCAACAACACACGATAAGACTCTTAGCAGTGGATATTAGTGGAGAGGAAGCTTCAGTGGGGAAGGAATATTCAACGGAACCCTCCCGTGCCGTAAATTGGGAGAGATAACAGCGTTATCTCAGGAAGATTACGGGAGCGGAGGCTTGGTCCCCCAGAGACTGTTTTATGTGAGGGAACTATATAAAACTGACTTTGTATCTACTTGGATGTCGTAGACGTCTGAATTAACACCGGTATAATTTGATATTTTAGAATATGAGTAGCTAGAAAGAGGAAAGGGTCAATCCATCTCCAATGGATTTAATATAGAACTGTCACACAAAAACATATTAAAATAGGTTGTTCGAGCCGTGTTTTTAATAGCAATCACGTAGTCTGAGGATCCGAGACTCAGCTATGTGGTTGTGTTCGCATGTAAACGAAAGCTGATCAAAAGTCGTTTGACTGATGGCCTAAAAATAGTAACTTTTTACTTAGCCCTAAACAGACCAGAAAATCAACTGGCAAGGTCGAGACGGTAAAAAACGAGTAGGATTAAGGTAACTGACGCCTGCCAGTCGTTAATAGGTACTTTTTCTACGCTCCGTCGCTGTGTAGTATTTGGGCGAATGTTACATAGACGTTTTTATGGCGCTCCTGGGTGGGCCTGTCGAAGGCATAAGACCATCATGATCAGCAAGCGTTTCAGCGACGAACCCTCCGCTCCGGGTGTATGCCCGAGTTAGAGGCCTTAATGACCGTTATTGTACTAGGGGGAAGGTGCGTACCCTCCGTCTAGTACTATTTAGCTTTTTAACTTAGTTAACACCGAAAATTCCGGGGGCCGGAGGGTTAGGAAGGAAGTCATGAGCCCGCTTGTCCCAAGATCCCGGGACCAAAAACAATTAAAGAGAAAGCGTAAAACCAAACAAAAATAGTGTATAACCAAGAAAAAGCCAAAAATTAATTAATTTGAAAACAAAAAAGTACAAAAAACAGTAAAAAATCCAAAAAAGACCAAAAACAGTAAAAAACATAAAGTGACAGTTTATATGTTATTTTCGGAAGAGATGTGATCTGACCTTCCAATTTGTTGTTGTTTCAGATTGATCTATATCATTTCTGATAGAAAGATTGTGTGTTTTGATGAAGGGTTGGATACCCTCCCTTGAGTGTAATTTGAGTATTTAAGCACGTTAATGGTGATTTTGCCGGTGACCGGAGGGTAGAGCGGCAAGCTGACCGACGTGTTCCACACTCAACAAGGATATCAGGGTCAACATCCACAACGACTGTTGGGTATCTTTGAAACAATTTTAGTATCGTTTGGGTACTATTTCATTAAAACTTAAGTGGTGGGGGGCACGATTGGCGCGGTCCGATTGTACCCTCCATCGATTACAAATTTCCGAGTTAAGGGTCTTAATTCGGGTATTTTGGTGCAAAGGAGGGTATAGTACTATTCATTAATGACTACTAATAGGTTATTATCCTTATTATATATTACTTATCTCCTAATTGGACCCAAGAAACACCCAAATTTCGTCGAAAGTTATCGATTTTTGACAAATTATAGACCCCCAAATTTTTGGATATCCGAGCTTTTCCGAACAGCAAAAAGCTTTTACATAGGGAGTAGCTACATAATTCGATCCCCCTAACTAAAGAAACCGTGTGAGAGAAGCCTCAGTAGAAGTTGGAAAAAACCAAAATTTTTGATCAAAATTTAGATAATTTTCTGAACTTTGTCAATCTGTTTTGGGGATTGAGTTTTTGAGTTTTTAGAGTTAGAGCAATAAAATTTTTTGTGTTAGGAGCGTGCTAGCATAACGTGCTCGGCTGCCAGAAAAGTTCTTGAGTAACCCTCCGACTAGCTCCGTAGATAGAGCTAACGACTTAAGGATTGGAAAAGGAAGGAATCGGAGGGTCCAAATTTGATAGTTATTGGCCAAATTGTTGTCTCCAAACCAATTTTGATCCGGTTTTTTTTGCACTATTCCAGTCCCGTACAGGGCTACTACGCTCGTTTCAATTATTTTTAGGCACTTTCAAAAGGAATTGCGGAAAAAGTTTCTCAGAACCTATATAGGTGGTGAAAAAAGGCCGTTTGGACAAACACGTTTTTGGCAATTTCTCAAAGACTAGCCAACCGATCGCGATAATTTTTGTACCATAATCCGACGTTTTAGACCATTTTTCCGGACCGCAACCGTTTTGGGGTTGATAATCTCGGAAAAGAAAATTTTTTTAGAATTTGTTGCTTCGGAGGGTCCAAATTACAGGTAACCCTCCGAGCGGCAGAAAATTTTATCAAAACACCTTTTTATCCTACTGGGAAGGTTGACGGTGTCAACCAACCTAGTTTTCCGTCAGGCGGACCGCTTTTGGAGACTTTATTGCGGTAACATAACTTTTTTTTCTTGATTTTTGGGGAACCCTCCGAAGTAACCTTCCGGAGTCAGCTAAACCCCTTAGCAACCCTCCTTAGTGGAAAATTTCCACGAGATCATCCAAAGAAGTTAAAACAGCCCCCCATAGAGAATTTAGCTTGTTTTGACGCTTCTTGAAGTTATTTGAAGGCCCTTCTAAGTGAGGTTCAGAAATTTGAAAATTTTGGAGGTACCCTCCGAAGTAACCCTCCGGAGCTTATTAAGCATCTTATTGACCCTCCTTAGTAAATTTAAGAAACCCTCCGGAGTAACTTGGGTGATTAAGGTACCCTCCGAAGTAACCCTCCGAGGTAGGCTAAGTGTCTTAACAACCCTCCGAAGTAGCCAACCGAAGTGACTTAAACAATGTCCGGGGAGTCTGATACCTTCGAGCCAGTCAAGGACGACTTGTCTGAGGAGTCAGACACCTTTGAGCCCGTGCAGGACGACTTGTCCGGGGAGAGGTTGACGAGAACACCTAGGGGCAGAATTTTGTCCGGGGAGTCGGGTTCAAAGCGACCAATGGACAGAGTTTTGTCCGGGGAGTCGAGAAACATCTCAGACAACTTGGAATATGATGTTGGGGAATCAGTCAACTCACGTGTTGACTCGAGGCCCCAGTCCTGGGACAACACATCTAAACAACTTCCAATTCCGATATGTCAGAGATCGCAATCCACTCCTTATTGGTAGACTGGAAGCAGCGCGGGCTGGACCGAGAAACGCATCAGGATCCAGACAGGGACAGATACACCTCAGATGAAGAGGGCACTGTGGTAGATAATGCCGCAGACGAGCTCGAGCTGATAGCAGTTTCGAAACGCCCAACCAGATTGCTGCCACATGGTACGGTCGTCCGTACCAATCTGGAACCATCTGTGCAGGAAGCGACGCCTTTGAAAAAGATATGGTGTGTCAAGTTGATGGACGATGCTCATGCTCCGGAGATAATGAGTGGGCAAATGAACGTGGTAAAGACGTATTTGAAAGCCAGGTACAGGCTGTCGGATCTCCTAAGGGCTCAACAAAATGATAGAATGACGAGCAGTCTGAAGAGATGGATCGAGAATGGAGCACCTTACAAGGGAGACTTGGAAGAAGACAGCTACAAGATCTTGAAGCAATTCTACCTGAAGAGAAACGACTTGTTGTACCTGAACAAGGACGGAATCGTAGCCTGTAAACGTAAAGAGGAGGACAAGGTCCTTTATAAATACATTTCAATAGTGTTACCACAGTTGTCCAGACCGAAATGCTCTTTCGCTCACATGATTAGATGGGCCATCAAGGCGTGGACAAAGTGTACAACAGGATACAGAAACGATTCGAATGGCCGGGATTGAAGAAGGCTTGTGAGAAGTGGATCGCCGCATGCCTGTCATGTCAACAGGCGAAGGATCCCAGGAAACTAAGGTTCCCCCTACAGTCAATAGAGTCGTCGGGTTTCAACGAAGTGGTGCAAATTGATCATCAGAAAATCTGCATGACAGCAACGGGCTATAATCAGGTGCTGGTAATGATCGAACATTTTACGAAGTATGCGGAGGCAGCACCCTGCATGACAGCATCGGCGGATCATTTGATAAATGTGTGGGTAGCGAGGCATGGCTGCCCCATCACGTTCCAATCGGACAATGGCAAAGCATTCGTGGGTGATCTCACGAAGGAGTTAATGAAAAGGTCGCAGGTAGCGCAGGCCCACTCAACCACTTATCACCCGCAGACGAATGGCCTAGTCGAGAGGTAAAATCGCACACTGGTATCCATGCTGAGAGTCTATTGCTCGCGTTACATGGATGACTGGGACAAGCACTTGCCGCAAGTGATGGGTGCTTACAACAGCACGGAGCATTCCACCACGGCAATAAGTCCGCACATGATGCTAACGGGTCACGAAAAAGCGCTCCCGTTGACGTTTTTCTACCCTGAATATGAGGAGAAGAGGACAGCACCGCAAACGTACGTGCGGGATGTTATTAGAAGACAGCAGGACCTCAATGACTTATTCAGGAGGAACACGCAGCAGGTGCAAATTAGACAAAAAAAGAGGTTTGATAGAAGAACAGCCGATGCAAAAGCCTACTCAGTTGGCGACTACGTCTGGGTGTTCCAGGAAATGGTTCCGCCAAAAGGAACCAAAAAATTATTAAGGAAATGGCGTGGTCCATTTCAGATAACAGAGGTGCACCAAGGAGGTCGCTTTTATCGATTGAGCACTGGAAGAGCAGCTCATTACGAAAACATCAAACCACACAATGCCTCGTCAGAGGACTGGTGCATCCCAGCGAACATGCAAGAGGGAGACTATTTGATAGTGGATCCTGCTTGTGAGGTGAATGAAAGGGGTACTCGCGACAAAAATGATGGGAATGAGGTGGTGGGCGACTGCGACCTACCACTGGATCTGGAGTTGACCGAGCGAGTAGAAGTGGATGATGAAACTCTACCTTATGCCGAGGAAGACTGGGATTGCCCGGAACAAATCGAAATTGACAAAGGAATACAGCCTGATTTTCCTCTCACCATGGAAACACGCCAGAGCAAGAAAGGAAAAAACAAAAAGAAATACAATCCGTACGGCGAGGATTTCTTCGTAGACAGGATAGTTGTAGGTGATATGATGGACTCGCTGGTAGGACTGGACGAAGTGGCGGTGCTAGAAGAAATCGACTTGGTGAATGACATGGACCAGGATTGGATCGACGATCGATCAGAACCGGAAGTGGAGTTCGAACCAGAAGCGGAACAGACTCATGAGCAAGAACTAACAAACTTGCGGGTGCTCGAATGGCTCCAGATCCAAAAGAGACGATCCTGACGATTCAGGACGTCGATAAAGAGTGCATCAAATACGTCATTCATGACAATACCGAGTTCAACTGGGTCGCCCCAGATGGTCCTCTACGTGTTCCACAATCCAACGTCGATCTCCTAGATTTTGGGCGACCGACGGGGACATCGATGGATATTTTTGTCCGGGGAGTGGGGGTAGTACTCACCCACACCTAAAATCTGATAATAAAAAAATTGAAATCGGCAAGAGAAACCGGAGAACTAGAGACAGAGGGCGAGAATGCTAAAAATGCACCTTTTGGACGAATTTTTGAATCGTATTTTGACCTACCGAACCATTATTCAAACAATATCGTCATAACGGACAGCGATTTCATACTCACGGAACGCACGTGCGCTATAGCGATAACCGCTGACGTAAGCTTCAAAACAGCGCTAGCGGCTGATTTCAAAAGAGAGTATAAGAACATCGAATTTTTATGGAAACAGAGGCCTGGTGTAGGAGGGATGATAGCGCTGCCCCCTGTTGCATCACAGATACCAGGGAAATATTTGTGTTTCCTGGTCACCAAGGCCACTGATAGGCAACACGTAGATCCAGAGAGCTTGGTATTGGCCTTGACTCGACTCAGGGATTTTTTGGTTGAAAGAGGAGTGACCTCTCTCTCTCGTTACCAGTATATGATCCTAATAGGGGAAAGCTACATCCGAGAGAGTTGTACGCACTTGTACATGTGATATTTTCAGAAACTGACATAGAGGTTTACCTTACATAAAAAATACTATATGAGTTTGGCGATAAGTGGTTTTTATTAAGTTACTTGATAAGAATTAGTGTCAAGTTTTAGATTAGGTTAGGTTTTAGGTACAATATTAGGGATTATGTTTTTATGTGATAATATAGTTGTGGGATGTTTATGTGTTTATTTGTTATGTTATTGTTATGAGATGTTTTATGTTTTGTGTCATAAAAGACCTAGAGTACTCCAGGTCATCAAGGTAACAGCGCTCATTTGTGCTACCCTGACAAAGATACAGGTGGACGATCCACCTTGGTGCTAAATTTTTAAATCAGAATTGAGAAGAGAATTTCCATGAAGAGTTTTAAAGAGTTGAATGATGTGTAATCCAAAAATGATGGTTTTAAGTCGCGACTTGTTTTTTAGATCTTGATTGATCGGAAATTGTTTATTGAATTAATTGAATCGAACGAACCAGGAAAAAACTACACGACAGCAAGAATCAACACGATAAGAAATGGGTGACACGAACGAACTCATGGAATTCCTCTCAGCGAGTCTAGGAGCGACTCTAGACGAGATCTATCAGCGGCTGATCGATTGTGATTTTACACGAGAAGACCCGGGGTTGGCGATGTTTGTGGTCGCGCTCCTCAATGCATTAGGACGAGAGGGTCGAGGGAATCGCCCTACAGAAGTCGTGTTGATGTTGGCCTTCGGTGAGTCCGGGACCGCCGAGAGAGGTCGAAACCGACTGATGAGATGGCGGCGTGGAGAAATGTCTGGCCACGACCTGGCTCGTGAGCCAGGACTAGGTGAACAGAAGGACCACTGGCTAGGTGAGATGCCCTTACCGATCCCACCTGCGCAGCCGCTCATCGGAGCGAAGAGACAACGTGATGGGCCAGACCCGTCACATTCGGTCGACTCTCCCACAGCTGCTCCTCCTCCGAAGAGAGTGAGGGTGAGCGAAATAGAAATCAAGACGTCGGAGACGATTGAGACGTTGGAGAAGAAGGAGAGAGATCAGAGCGAGCTGTGTGCCAAACTCCAGGAGTATAGAGCGATAGCTCGAGAAAGAGACGAATGGAAGAAGAAATATAAAGATCTACAGGTGGCCTACAAGGAGAATGAAATAAAGCACCTGAAGGAGCTGTATATGGCAAAGGTGAGCCAAGTGTCACAGGAAGTTCTGGCGACAATGAAATCCTCGGAGGGATCCAGCGACACACGCCCCAAGACAAGAGTACAGGAGCTGTGTGCATCGAGAGGGCCCGAGGCTCCTCAGCAGACACAACAGTCTGCTTCCAGTCAGAGGAACACGATAACAGACCCTTCGGACACCTATCTCGCTCCTCAGTTCCAAGAATCTTTCAACCAAGTGGCCAGAGCAACAATGGATGAGATCAACAGAACCACTGGGCGGACATTGGGTAGGATCGTTCCTTCCCAACGTCGTCATCATTCATCCAATAGCTCGGAGCGAGCACCCCGCACGGTAGCGTCCTCGGGGACTGCGCATGGCGGAACCTTTCAAAAGTCCGGCGTGGTAGACATTAGGAAGAATCTGATGGCACGTCACCAGTTGACGCAAGTGGCCTCGGAGCATCCTCGAGCCTGCCTGAATGACATGAGCTGAAACTCCGCTACGAGCGACCAGGTAATTCCCCCAGGGAGTCGCCACTTGATCATCGGAGACAGTTTGGTGAGGGATCTGAATGATATCTTTGTCTATGGTCAGACTACCACTCTGTCCTTTGGAGGAGCCTCAGTGGCTCAGGTCATCAAGATGATGGAATTCCAGAGCGAAAATCACCTGGATACACTGGTAATAATGCTGGGAACCAACGACGTCTCGAGAGCCCCAGTGACTCCGGAGAGCAAGTGGGAGCCTCTATTGGTATGCCTCTTAAACGAACTAAAGGAGAAATACAGGCCCAGGCTTGTAGTGTTGTGCACGATACCACAAAACCCGCTGGTGGGCACCACAGTGGCAGACTTCATGAATGGCAACGTGACACGGTGGAACGAAATGATCCGCAGTCTGGTGAGAAACAACCCTGGCGAGCTGCGACTTCTGGATCTCGAAAACATGCTGCGCATGATTGATCACATGGCGCTTACCAGAGATGGAATACATTTCAACACCCACCGAGGGAGACACTGGGTCAATGATGTATTTCAGACGCAATTCAGGGAAGTGGAGCAGGAGTCGAGGGCGACCAGTTCTCTGGCTCGGACCAGCTCGACCGGAGGAGATAGAATAAGGGCAAGCGTGCCCGAATCCCTCGTCAACCGCCTAGGGCCCTTGGCGATGGAGACGGCTGCAGCTGCAACCATCGCTCCGAGCTCAAACGTAAGAGAGAGGCTAGGGACTGCTCCTCCTCCCAGAACACAACCGCTTGAAAGCCGACTCGGGAGATCAGTTGATCAGAACCGGAATAACTCCCAGACCGTGTCTAGGAGGAACGATCCGCCTGCCATGGCAACCCAGCTTCAGCAACCGGACCGTCTACGAGCGCCGTGCCAGTGGAGGGAGTTGAACCAGGCAGCGTGCTGCTTTAGAACCGATCAGATCCTAGTCATTGGGGACAGTACAAGACGGACATGTCAACGAAGTTAAATATGAATACCTTGACGTGTCGGGAGGACGCAATGAGAATGATTGGCGGAGAAAGTCCCTCAGTGTCGCGATATATCGGATACCGGGCGTGGATTGGCTGCTAGCAGAGCAGGAGCAGTTCAGTTACACGACTACGCTCCGGCACGCAGACTTGAATGGATTGGCTCAGGACAATACCTTTGGACCTTTGAATACCCGGTCTCTTACGGACGTCCGACAGAGAGCCCGGGAACTGACGCCACCTGTTCGCAAGGGCAAGTTTCAGGCAGATAACAAGCCTAATAACAAGCATCACAAGATGTACAGGCAGTTTGCTAAACCACCCGGTCAGACGCCTGGCGAATATTCGAGGGACTACCCCCGAACGACCACGGTGGAAGGAGATGACAAGAGATATGGGAAACTGAAGGCCCCAATAGGCGACGTCCTGTTTGCAGCTTATGATCCCTTAGATATAAAAGCTGCCAAGTATCTGATTGTGGCCAGTTCCGATTATCTCTATACGCCCCGTTCTCTCTTTTGGCCCGACGTGATTTTCTTGACGGCGCCTAAATTGGACTGGGGACAGGCAATAGGCATGATGATAAGTGTACGAAGGGTGGTCAGCATGGAGCCGCAGGTGATAGTGGTTGCAGGCTCAAATGATCATCTGCAAAGCAGGGGCTTGTTGACACATCTGACGGATGGGTCGATCCCGAGCAACGAGGTCATAGGGGAGGCGATAATGACATTGCTCTCGGCGATGGCTGAGGTAGAAACAGCAGCAAAACAACGTTTCACCCAAAATGTAGTGAAGGTGGTCTTTGTGTTGTCACCAGGGTACGCTGCATTGCCAGAACGCCTTCAGTTTGTGTACACGATGGTCACAACGATAGCAGAGGGACGGTTCAACGTGATAATTCCTGCCCCGAACAGAGTGGTAGACTCAGACAATTACTACCCGTCCCGATCTGAGCTTCCTGCCGTTTGGGCTGACATTTCCAATACCATACAGGGACTCAAAGATTTTAGCACAACTCGATTGGTGCTAGATGAGGTTCTGGGGTTGGAGCTGTCCAACTTTGCCAGATTGCTGAAGTTAAGACCAGGGGTAGATGACGATCATCTGTTAGTACAACAGGTCACTGATGATCTCTGGTTCAGACAGATGGATCATGCCGAGAATGAGCAGGGAATGACAGTCAGGAAGAACATGACGTCAGCGGAAGAAGATCTCAAGGCAATGGCTTTGCGCACTAAGCCGCACAACAAGGTATGGTTGTACTTGTCACCAAGGCTGTGCACCTTGGGTGAGGACGCGTTCGAGCATGCGCCGGCAGTGATAAAAGAGATACACGTGTATCTGAAGAACTTGTTTGATGCCCGGGAGTTAGCTGGGGGCATGATGTTGAAATTGATGCAGGACGTAAACACGATGTCACTGGACAAGTTCCAAGCTGACGTGCTAGCCACGAGGGCACAGTATGAACGATCGGATGCCAACTTGGGTGGAATGGGAGTGGGATAGACGCCATCCTTCCTGTCGACGTGCTATCCGAGGGCATCTCGGAACCTGATCGCGAGTTTCGTCAAGGATATCAGGAAGTTGTCGATTGGCCTGATATTAGCCCTATACGTGACATTTGGTCATGAAAATTTCGTGAACGGACCGGCGAACCTTTTCACCCAAGCGTTGGCAGATTTGAGATTGGATGGACTCCTGAATCTGATTGCCATGACCTACGGTCGACTGGGTGATTTGCTTGTGCTGTTGCGTTACCCTGAACAACTCCAGGGAACAAGTCGTGAGTTCAACGCGCAGTTGGAAACCGCCTCGCTCAAGATGAAAGACTGGAGGACTCTCCTGGTCCAATACCTCTTGCAACAGAACAGAAGCGTCACGGGAGAAGATAAGGTGGCGACGGATGCGGGTGAGTGTAAGCAGTATTGTGGCATGCCCTTGCTGACAGATTTGGCTGTCATGATGCGGATCGATCCGTTGGCTCTGATTCACGGACTGCGGGAAATCGTCACGGTGGTGTATGGCTCGGTGATGTCTTTCGCCTTCCCGGACGTGCAAGTCAAGGCATACAGGAATTCTGTGTTGTATGTCAACCTGGTCTCAGTCGTGGATTGTTCCGTGCTGAATTGGGTAGAGCAGAGGGAGCTGAGAGGGATAGCCAGTGACGATAGGCTGTTCGGAAGATTGGATTTCAACAACCACTTCAAGTGCCGAATGGGCCGTGAGGACCTTTCCCACATCCAGTTTAACCCGAAGCTTTGGAATTTGAGACCAGTAGTGAAGGATACAGGAGCGACTATGAGAGTCTCACTCTTACCAGAGGCCTATGCACACGCGAAAGAGAACCAGCAAGCGTGGCTTTCTGGGTCTAGGCCGCTGCCGGACCAATGCCCTCGATATCCACCGATAAGGAGGATGTTGTTGGGAGTCACATCTCCCGTCATTGCCCCTCGCATCGGAGCAGCTCGTGGTGCAAAGAAGAGAATGCTGAAGTGGAGTGAAGGGATGGAGCCGCGCTTCATCAGCAGGAATGTTGCAGCCGCGCACACGTTTGACTTCTCATTTCCTGATGCTTGGAGTAGGAAAAAGATCAAGGCACTACATTCCAGGAGACCAGAGGTCTCGGCTGAATTGTGGAACGAAGTGTATACTCCCACAGATGACTTATCAAGACTGAAGTGGTCAGGAGAAGTGACAGTAGTGATGCTGGAAGTGGCAAAGGAGAGCAGAGGAGGCTCATACATAACGATAGAGGACCTGACACCACATGGCGAGGAGTCCGTAGAATTCCTGGTGAACAATGAATTGTTTTATCACGCAGGAGACATGACCGTACCGGCTCGGCCGGACTCGGGCATAGACAAACGACAAGGCCCTTCAGGACCCAAGCCGAAACCTGATGCAGATGACGATGAATTGATGGATCAGGACGATAACGATAACGACATTGAGGGAAAGACGGGAAAACCGGGTGAGACGGATCTAGGAGCGTTGGAGAGAGACTTGCTAGAACACCGGTTCAGTGAAGACGACGATGGGGAAGTCGATGGGAGTCTATTGCTGATGACGCCATCGTCTTTCATGTCCCCTACAAAAGAGGCGTCGGCTGACTTATCTCCGATGGACCCAATAAGTCAGGCGAGAGAGTGCCGAAGCAGGGATCCGCAAAGATTGCTCCATGAGTCACCGAGGAGGAGAAAAATCGAAGATTCAATGAGGGTATCTTTCCTGAGTACGCTACCGGAAGAGGAATGGGAGAGATATCAAAGTGAGTTAGAAGACATGACAGGGGCAACCTGGAGCCGAGTGAATTTCATGGAAAGGTCATGGGACGTGATACGACGATATGGGACGCAGTCCATAATGAAGGTGGGATTGAACCAACCCATCATGCGTGAGGTCCTGGAGAAAATAGTGAACTCCATGGATTCGGATGTTCTGACCGAGTCAGTTACAGAAGACAGTGCCAAAGAAATTACCTGTCAGACGAGCCAGAAAGGGACTGAAGCGACTAAAAGGGAAGACAGGAAGTCAAGCCGTGAACCCGAGAGTGGTGAAGACGAAAGCCAGCGCAGTGGTGGCCTCTCTGACGAGCGCAGGTCGTTCAGATGCGAGAGCGGGCAAGGAGATGGTGCGGCACTGACAGGGGGAGAAAAAGAGAATCTGATACCCCCTATGCTCTTGGCAGGTCTGACCACGACAGCCATGAAATCAAAGAAGACAGCACGAACCCTGGCAGACACTAAGTTAGAGATGGAGATCATCAGTCAATGTGGATCTGGAGGACTTGAAGATTACAGGCCCTCGCGAACCAACATGGCCAAATTGAAACTGGAAGGACAACTCGACGTGGTCGAGTACAGTCGAGTCACTGTGCCGGAATCGGTCCACATGGGAGATCCAGCAGGGGGTTATGTGGAGATGTTGAAAACGAGGAACTCCGCGAGAGGGCACCTGCTGGCTTGGAGCGAGAAGCCAGCCATGCAGGAATATCTGAAAGGGCTTACGGAGAATTCTAACTTAAATCGGAAAGAATACGGCACGGTATTGCCCTCTGAAGCGAACGAAATCGGATTGGAAAAACTACTAGATTATTCTTGGAGGGCGGCCCTCCAGAGATACTTCGACCGACGAGACGATGCATGCACCTGTGACGGTGGCAGCGTACCTGGCTCATCCGTGCACGAGAACTGACCTGCAAGTACGGTTGGCTTGGTGCTTGATGGGCATCAAGAAGGCGGAATATGAAGCCAGTAATGATTCGAAATCACGGGAACAGGAACTGGAGTTGATGGAAGCTGTGCGAGCGTTGATTTCAAAAGACGATTCTGCGATAGCATGGGCTAAGCGCAAGGATGCCCTTTGCTTTGTCAGGTTCGTGGTGGATCGTATCCCCACTCCTGTTTTGGGAGAATGTATAAAGATCATTCGGCAAAAGAGAGTTGATTGCGAAAGAAACTTCCTTAGGGCATTCCTAAAACTATATCAGGATATGCCGTTGACTGTACCAAGTAGGGAGTCGAATGACATGGAGAGCTGTCGCAAGTTGGAAGAAGTGAGAAGATATTCCAACAAAGAATTGAAAGTGAACCGGGAGTTGATTGAAGCAGTCAGGGGACAAAAAGACTTTGCAACACTAGGGAGACAGAAGTCGTTCCAATATGTGTCTGGCATACCGGGGATAGCGTATAATCCCTTCGTTAATGAAGAAGCCAGGGAAGCGTACTTCGACTATGAGCAAGCCATAGTACTCAATTTCTGGGTTGAAGAGATTAAAGAAACTGGAATGCTGATGGTGGAACAACCCAAGCTGGGAATTATCTTAGAAGAACGAGTGGTCGAACCCTCGTTTCCCAAGCTAAAGGGGCAAGTGAGTTTTGATTCTGGTTCTTGGGACGGTCCCTTGAAAACCAGTCTAGTAACGATGTGGGAACTCATGAAGTCTTCGTGGTGTCCTCATCCTAACGCCGGTTTAATCTGGGACATGACGGCGGATATCACGTTAGACCTGGATGATGACGCGAGTCTACATGATCTGGCCATGATACACCATCTGCTAGCCATGAGGTTGACGAAGCGGAAAAGCAACCCATCCACGGAGCTATCCGAGGAAAGTCCATCGAGCAATTGGTTGAAGCAAGGCACATGCTTAGCTCAACATTGTGGGATGGACGGACATGTTTGCAACTTGGGGCACTGCCTGATTACGCTGAGCGAACAGCATCGACAACTGGCACGATTGTACGGAAGATTGAGCATGTCGGATAAGAGTGGCATGGATTTGGTCGCGGACTGTCATGGGGTGACGGATGTAAACTTGACCACAGCCTTGGGATTTTCTACCATGACGAGCCCTTGAGCTAGTGACGTCCCTCAGCGTGGAAGTATCCCCTGGAGCATTGCAGACAGAGCAGAAGATCGGAGGCTGGCGAGAAGCTCTGGAAAACGAAATGAATCTGAAGGATAGTGAAGCATATCATAAACCTACTGGTTCAAAATATCTGGTGGGTTCAAGCTCCGCGCCATATTGCAATAGTAGGTATCCTACGCACATGGTGGTGATGGATGCGAGGACGCAGCAGGTGTTGAATGACCAACTTTTCTCTGTGCCAAAGTGCGTGAGGTTGGCCAGAATGTCGGAGAGGTCATATGATTTGTTGGCGAAGATCTTTCGCGCAGTCCCGAAGAGATTTGAAGGCGAGTTGCAAGACGTAGTGGGTGAAGAGTTCCTGAGGTTGAACGAAGGTAATGTGAGTGAGTTCCAGAAGCAGAAAGCGAGTGGAGCGTTACCCACTGAATTCCCCACCATAGAAGAGAAAGACGATGGAGGTGGAACCGTTGCTGGGAGCCTCAGGGTATCGTACCCGAAGGAACATAGTGAGAACCCATGGGGAGTATCCTTGCCACTGCTTGGCGCAGACGTTGTGGTACCCCAAATGCGGGAATCTGATGCTAGTATGGGACGTGGAAGAGTTGTACTGTACGGGGTTGCCCGATCAGAATCAACAGGTGTCAATCGTGGTGGTTAGTGCCATGCTGGCAGTGAGATGGTTGGAGGCTAACGCGGACACAAGTGAACAGGAGACGGCCGTGCCGACTCCTGAACAGCTGAGCAACGTGAAGATGAGTCATGAATTGGATCTTTTCAGAACCACCTGCAAGGTTCTGAGAATACCCAAAGCCATTGAAAGAATATGGTCAAGGCAAAGATTGATGCCTTGGTTCCGTGCAGTGATGACATCATGGATGTATGAACGCGCGAAGCGTCACATGTCGAGGAACACGGAAGACTATCAATCGTTCCAGCTGGATATAGGACCGGGAGCCTATAAGAGAGCATTCCTGACGCACAGAAACGCGGTCAGCACGGCGGTAAAGCGAGTAGCTAGAGCGCCTTGTGTAACTGAAGATGAGAAGAAAGAGGTCTTAAGAGCTGACCTAGCACGAAATGTGAGCCTATGTCTTCACAACAGCTTTTGCAGGAACCGGGAGCAAAAGGTGAATGTGGACTTGCTACCTTGTTGCAAACCGAGGCTGTTGGAACAGGAGAGTTGGGGCACGGCCCGCAACTCCATGGACATGCTGGAGAAAGTCCTAGAAGACAGCGAAGCTGAAGATCAGGATGGAGAAGCGATGGAATGAAGATGATGAGCGAAGAGAACAAGTGAAGACGTGAGCAAAGAAGAGAAGAGAAGGAGGAAAAACTTAATTGTCTTTGTGTGTTAAAACTTGAACCAAATAACCAAGTTTTGATTATTGAATTTATTAAACTTTTTGTTTTGATTTAGTTTGGTCTAACCAAACTTTGAAAATTGTTACAATTGTTAAAATTATTGAAAGAGAATTTCAGTTATACTACTTATGTATATATATAGAACATAGGTGAGTATTTTTACCTATTTAAACATGACCGAAGTTTTTAACCTGTGTAGGACAAAATTTCACTGTGTGGCGACATGGTAAGTTTGAGTAAACTCGCTCGAGAGGGTGAATAACTCAAAAACTTTCCTAGCCACAGAGTTTCTTAGTTTTAATATTGAAAGGACCGCATAAATAACTGATTATACTTGGTGAGTGATGTTAAGTCAATTTTAACGGGTGGTGGCCGTGCCACGTCCCACTTTTTAATCACAAAGAGCGAAAAGAAGTTTTATGGCAAAACGACGGAAGTAGTCACAAAAGAAATTTTATCTAGGACACTACTCATGGTGCAAATTTTGTGAAAACGTTGAAAGGCAGTGAGATGTAGTACGATGCCATTTGTGAAAACGTAGTGAGTTGAGGTGGAGTAGATAAATTTCATTTCCTTATGCGATTTGTAAGATTGATTACAGAGAACTGGAACACTACTTGACGATAACCCGGTGTTATGCGATCAATAGGGACATTGATGGGGACTTGTCCGGGGAGTATGTGCCATTCTGCCAGATAGGCACAGCGCAACCTTCCGGCGACACGAAAGAAAACGAATAAAGGCCTTATTAACGAAAAAGTATTGCGAAAGAGGGTAGGAAAATTCTAGAATTTTTATTTTTAAAATTTCGATCAAACAATGAATATATCTCAGAAATAAAAAAAAAGACGGCCATTTTGACGAAAAAGGACAAAAAAAGAGAGAACAACGACAAATATTGTGGAAAACAGTCGCACAAGAGACGAAAAACACAAAGCCTCTTATCGTGGCAACAATACACGATAAGACTCTTAGCAGTGGATATTAGTGGAGAAGGAAGCTTCAGTGAGGAAGGAATATTCCACGGAACCCTCCCGTGCCACAAATTGGGAGAGATAACAGCGTTATCTCAGGAAGATTACGGGAGCGGAGGCTTGGTCCCCCAGAGACTGTTTTATGTGAAGGGATTATATAAAACTGACTTTGTATCTACTTGGATGTCGTAGAAGTCTTAATTAACACCAGTATAATTTGATATTTTAGAATATGAGTAGCTAGAAAGAGGAAAGGGTCAATCCATCTCCAATGGATTTAATATAAAACTGTCACACAAAAACATATTAAAATAGGTTGTTCGAGCCGTGTTTTTAATAGCAATCACGTAGTCTGAGGATCCGAGACTCAGCTATGTGGTTGTGTTCGCATGTAAACGAAAGCTGATCAAAAGTCGTTTGACTGATGGCCTAAGAATAGTAACTTTTTACTTAGCCCTAAACAGACCAGAAAATCAACTGGCAAGGTCGAGACGGTGGAAAACGAGTAGGATTAAGGTAACTGACGCCTGCCAGTAGTTAATAGGTACTTTTTCTACGCTCCGTCGCTGTGTAGTATTTGGGCGAATGTTACACCATTTACCCATTTTTTTCTTATGAGGCTTCGAATAAATTGGCTTGGCTTTCACCGGAGGCCAATGATATAAATCACTCACCAGAATACCACAACAATTTCCAAAAAAAGCGGCACCTGTTAGAGCGTAATTGAAGCCTTCAATTTCGCATAAACATTGATGAAGATGAACTAGCCTTTCAATGGACATCAAACTTGCTTCGTACTCAGGTGAGACTAGCGAAATCGGAGCTCAGTCAATCGCGTGGTCGATAGTTTTAGGAGCATGTTGGGACGATCTCGTGGCATGAAAAAATAACCGTCAATGACAGTGCCTTCAATATTAAAAGCAGCTATGCCAGTTATTGCCCATACATCAACTCTAGACTTCAGTGGAGTAGTTACATTTTTTGACGCATAATAAAAATTTGAAGCGACAATTTTTTTAATTAAAATGAGATTCCCCCCCCTCTCCACCGTAAATGAAACATTTTGAAGCTCTTAAACCTGCTGGCGTGCACTCCGTATTCGCCATCTGGTTAAAACAAATGTCAAAGAAAAGTTTTTGGTCACTCTTCAGAGAAAAAAGGTGACTTGGGAAGTCAGACACTAGTTTTGATTGGCTCTCAACAAACAAATCAATGCCTTTGAAACTATTTTGTTTGGGCGCTGAAAATGCGTTCCCTTTCTCCAGCTCTTGAAACACAATTTGGTTTTCATCTTCTGAATTTTCCTCAAAATCATCATTGAACCTACGTTTTAGAGCTCTCGTCTCTTTGTAGCTCTCAAGCGCAGTTGAAATATTAAAAATTTCCTTTTCAAATTGTTTTTAATTTTTTTAACTATTTGCTGAATTTCGTAATCTAGAATTTTGAAAGTGTTTGTTCCATCTTCTGCTATAAGCTCGGACTCTTCTCACCAAGGTAAATATTGCAACAGTAAGCTTTGATAAAAGTTTTTTGGTATTGTCTTCAAGTTTAAAACCAGGAAAGCTAATGACTGCGGGTACTTTTCTCAATACAAATTTTGACTTTCTATCTATTGTAGAAAAAGAACGAGGGAGTTTTGTTTCTTTTAATGAGTTCATCTCGTCAAGGAGTTTTTCCTTTAGGCTATCAATTGTTTCTTTGAGATTAACTAGCTTATAGTAAGATGCGAACTCAACTAGACAGATAAGGGTTCTGAGATAAGCTTTGGAAATCCGTTTTTGAAATCTCTAATAGGTCTGTTTGCATATTTGTCTGGTAAAATGGCAAAAAAAACGTCAGTTGAAGAATCTCCCATTGTATAAAATCTTGCTTCAATTTGGCCATCCGCACGCGTTCCTCGGGTAAACCTGTGTTGATAAAAACACTTGTCGGAAAAATTCGTCGTAACCATAGTCCTGATATTGTTCGAAAACAATTTTCTTGTTGTGACACTTCACGCAAAGTCAAAAAGGCAGCCGAAATTTTTCTCATAGTTTGAGCATATATCTATTTGATCGACTCTTTTTGCTTGATGGCGTCACTCCTTGCTTTGGAGATAGTGGTTTCTTCTTTTGAAAAACATTTTTCCAATTACTTCACATACTAATAAGCAATTAAGACAGGCTGGATGTCAATGTCGGCTTGGTAGGAGATGATTAGAAACGGGTTATAAGTGTTAGTATACGCACTAACATTTTTTTGTGAAAAAAGAATATCAATTATCCTCGGTCGAATTGTCAGCAATAGAATCAGTGTCACTGTTCGATTTTTCATTGGTTGTAACAGAAGCAGTATTGAAACGCTGACGTTCGATATAACTTTGAAAGTTTCAACATCCAGATGTTGGAACAAAGGGTTTGTTTCCTTTATTTTTTGAATAGCCCTCATAAGGTTTGTAGTAAATATTGCAACAGTAAGCTTTGATAAAAGTTTTTTGGTATTGTCTTCAAGTTTAAAACCAGGAAAGCTAATGACTGCGGGTACTTTTCTCAATACAAATTTTGACTTTCTATCTATTGTAGAAAAAGAACGAGGGAGTTTTGTTTCTTTTAATGAGTTCATCTCGTCAAGGAGTTTTTCCTTTAGGCTATCAATTGTTTCTTTGAGATTAACTAGCTTATAGTAAGATGCGAACTCAACTAGACAGATAAGGGTTCTGAGATAAGCTTTGGAAATCCGTTTTTGAAATCTCTAATAGGTCTGTTTGCATATTTGTCTGGTAAAATGGCAAAAAAAACGTCAGTTGAAGAATCTCCCATTGTATAAAATCTTGCTTCAATTTGGCCATCCGCACGCGTTCCTCGGGTAAACCTGTGTTGATAAAAACACTTGTCGGAAAAATTCGTCGTAACCATAGTCCTGATATTGTTCGAAAACAATTTTCTTGTTGTGACACTTCACGCAAAGTCAAAAAGGCAGCCGAAATTTTTCTCATAGTTTGAGCATATATCTATTTGATCGACTCTTTTTGCTTGATGGCGTCACTCCTTGCTTTGGAGATAGTGGTTTCTTCTTTTGAAAAACATTTTTCCAATTACTTCACATACTAATAAGCAATTAAGACAGGCTGGATGTCAATGTCGGCTTGGTAGGAGATGATTAGAAACGGGTTATAAGTGTTAGTATACGCACTAACATTTTTTTGTGAAAAAAGAATATCAATTATCCTCGGTCGAATTGTCAGCAATAGAATCAGTGTCACTGTTCGATTTTTCATTGGTTGTAACAGAAGCAGTATTGAAACGCTGACGTTCGATATAACTTTGAAAGTTTCAACATCCAGATGTTGGAACAAAGGGTTTGTTTCCTTTATTTTTTGAATAGCCCTCATAAGGTTTGTAGTACGAACAAGATCTTCATGTTCAATATTGTTGTATTCTAGTTTCCGCCTAACTTCAGAAAAATTATGTCATTATTGGCTAGATTCGGCGCTACAGAAAAAAATTGTTGGCAATGGAATTGGGACATTGATTATTGCTCCATACTACATTGATTTTGCGCTGTTGGCCATTAAGCATTCCGTAAATTTTCGAAAAAATTTTAGAGTGAAGTTAGGTATGCCTCAAGCCGAGTCAAATCAAGCTCATCAAGAACATTGTCAAGTTTCAAACCGTTTTTCACAGAGAGAGGTGGCAACGTGTTATTCGTTAAATGCTTATGACAAATTTTGCAAACGATTTGAGAAGCACTAATTTCTTCAATAAAATCAGAAATATTGAGCTACGAAATTGGAAAGAAATTTTGTAACTTTTTTTCGAGACATCGAGCGGTTGCAGCAGACACACATGATTTTGGACCATCTGATAAGTTTGCAGGCAGGACTTTGCAGACTGTTTCCTAAAAATCAGAGATGTTTTGACACCCTTTTCTGTGTCTCTTTTTTCCTCAATTTTAGCTGACTTATGTTTTTTTTGGTTTGCATTATCAGAATTATTGTTTTTCAGTAGTAATAAATAAAAAGCGAATGAATGATTTTACAAATCAGAACAAAAATAGCCACTCTCACTTACCATGACACTCAATTGCATCTGAAAATTTGGAAGTTTTATCAATAAATTATTCAATCTTTTCTGAAGACGAGAACCCTGGTTTCAAGATAATTGGTAAGATTTTCGTGATTTTTTTATAGTTATCCAATTGGTAGTTCAGTCTCTGAACTGCGTTTTTTTGTATTAATGCAACTGATAAAGACAATTTGTTTTCACTTTGTTACTATAACTCTTTCTGTTTTATCAATTTATCTGGCGACAACAGGTTTTCTTCCGATCTGTTTCTTTTAATAATGAGAAGATTTTGCTGATAGATTGCATAATTCACAAGGTAACGCCTTAATTTTTTGAATAGTTAGGAGTAAAATTTTTGTAGAGTTTTTGCAATTGTATGATGCAGGCGAGGTAAACAAAACCAATAGAATAATTACCTGATTCGGCACACATTGAACCGCCTTTTTGGTTAAAATGATCTCTTGCATTGAAGATTTTCAGTAATAGTAGAGTGACTGTCGTATAGAAACACTGGACTCTGTTTTCTTAAGGCAAGGCAAAACTTGTTAACAAAAAATTATAACGCCACTGCCGCTGCTATTGCTGAGTAATCTATCGGTTTGTTGCGGTTCACTTTGTAATTGCCGTAAAACAAATAATTTCAGCTGGTATCTAACCTGGAGTGTAACAGTGCCAAAAGGGAGAGCCGTGGGTAACTCATCAGTATACAAATAACCACTAGGATAACTGGGGCTTATCTTGGAGTATCATTAATTAGCAAAACAAATCAATGAATCCAGTTCCATTGGGGAAATGTTTAAAACACCTAGTAAATGAGCGTAAAGAAGAAAAGAAAGGGACATTGTTGCACACTATTTGCCAGCATTAGCTTGAGAACTTTTCTCATAATTTGAGCATATATCTGTTTGATCGACTCTCTTTGCTTGATGGCGTCACTCATTGCTTTGGAGACAGTGGTTTCTTCTTTTGAAAAATATTTCATCAATTACTTCACGTACTAATAAGCAATTTAGTCAGGCTGGATGTTCTTGTCGGTTCGGTAAGAGAAGATTAGAAACGGGTTTTAAGTGTTAGTATACGCACTACCAATTTTTTGTGAAAGAAGAATATCAATTATCCTCGGTCGAATTGTCAGCAATAGAATCAGTGTCACTGTTAAATTTTTCCTTGGTTGTAACAGAAGCAGTATTGAAACGCTGACGTTCGATATAACTTTGAAAGTTTCAACATCCAGATGTTGGAACAAAGGGTTTGTTTCCTTTATTTTTTGAATAGCCCTCATAAGGTTTGTAGTACGAACAAGATCTTCATGTTCAATATTGTTGTATTCTAGTTTCCGCCTAACTTCAGAAAAATTATGTCATTATTGGCTAGATTCGGCGCTACAGAGAAAACTGTTGGCAATGGAGTTGGGACATTGATTACTGCTCCTTAGATTTTGCGCTGCTGGCCATTAAGCTTTCCTTACTTTTTCAAAACAAATTTTTAGAGTGAAGTTAGGTATGCCTCCAGCTGAGTCAAATCAAATTCATCAAGAACAATACCTAGTTTCAAAAATTTTGTCACAGAGAGAGAGGGCAACGTGTTATTCGTTAAATGCTTATTGCAAATTTTGCAAAATATTTGAGAAGTACTAATTTCTTCAATAAAATCAGAAAGTTTAGGCTACGAGTTTGGAAGGAATTTTGTAACATTTTTTCGAAACATCGAGCGGTTGCAGCAGACAGACATGATTTTGGACCATCTGATAAGTTTGCGTGCAGGCCTTTGCAGACTGTTTTCCAAAAAATCAGATATGTTTTGACACCCTTTTCTGTGTATCTGCTATAACTGATTCTTTTTTCGTCATTTTTAACTGACCCATGTTTTTTTTTTGGTTTGCAACATCGGAATTATTGCTTTTCAGTAATAATAAATAAAAAAGCGAATGAATGATTTTACAAAACAGAGCAAAAATAGCTACTCTCATTTACCATGACACTCAATTGCATCTGAAAATTTGAACGTTTTATCGGTACATTATTCAATCTGTTCTGAAGACGAGAATCCTGATTTCAAGATAATTGGTAAGATTTTCGTGATTTTTTTATAGTTATCCAATTGGTAGTTCAGTCTCTGAACTGCGTTTTTTTGTATTAATGCAACTGATAAAGACAATTTGTTTTCACTTTGTTACTATAACTCTTTCTGTTTTATCAATTTATCTGGCGACAACAGGTTTTCTTTGAATCTGTTTCTTTTAATAGTGAGAAGATTTTGATGGTAGATTGCATTATTCACAAGGTAACGTCTTTATTTTTTGAATAGTTAGGAGTGAAACTTATGTAGGTTTTTTGAAATTGTATGATGCAGGCGAGGTAAACAAAACCAAAATAATAGTTACCTGATTCGGCACACATTGAATTGCCTTTTTGGTTGAAATGATCTCTTGCCTTGAAGTTTTTCCACTAAGAGTAGAATGACTGTCGTATAGAAACACTGAACTCTGTTTTCTTAATGCAAGGCAAAAGTTGTTAACAAAAATTAAAACGCCACTGCCGCTGCTGTTGCTGAGTAGTCTATCGGTTTGTTGCGGTTCGCTTTGTAATTGCCGTAAAATAAAATACTTCTGTTGGTATCTAACCTGGAGTGTAAAAATGCCAAAGGGGAGATTCGTGGGTAACTCATCAGTATAAAAATAACCACTAGGATGACTGGGGCTTATCGTGGAGTATAATTCATTAGCAAAACAAATTATGGAATCCAATTCCATTGTGGAAATGTTTAAAACACCTAGTAAATGAGCGTAAAGAAGAAAAGAAAGGGACATTGTTGCACACTGTTTGTGAGCATTAGCTCCAAGGTAGCTATCAGTCTGGTTAATCGATGAATTTGTACAACGAAGGGTTTCATTTTCAGATTGATGCCTCTGAAAACAGTTTTGATGCTAACGGCCTGCAACAGACCAAGGTTTATGTCATGTATTGAATTTGCTGACAATATCTGACTCTGGGCAGAATTATTTTCTAGAGAACAGCTAACTGAAAACAAAACGTAAAGTTTTTCGATTCAGTAAATCAGTATCTATAAAATTGAGATCTCAAACTCTAGTTCGGCTACTATTTGCCTTTAGACAAGTTTTTTAAACGATTGCATCAAAAACATAGCGACTAAATTATTAAATTTAATGAAAAATTTTTTGCCAGATTACTTAAAATAAATTCATCCTAAGCTAAGTTCAGATACTGTATACAACTGTCTTAAGATGAAAAAAAAGACAAAGACAGAAGTCATTGCTTTTGGGTTCTTTACAGATTCTTTGCATAGCGTTAAGTCTTTTAATTCTGCTCCAATCTAATCTCCTCTAGCGAAGCAAGAGAGGATACTTTTATTCATAGCCCATATTTTTGAAAAAAAAATATTTAAAAAAATTAAATTTCAGTTTTGTTTGTACTAGGCATTATTAATCCATCAAGTCAAATCAATTATCTTACGCCTGCAAGAGAACAAAACCAAACCGTGATATGAAATTGTTGACAAGATCTAAGCTTGAACAGAAATATCATTTAAATAACCCCCAATTGAAAACACAACAAAAATTTTTTCCAAATAATCTATGAATTTTTAAAAGAAGTTGAAAAAACTCAAAATTGGTTTGAATACTATTTGCCTTTAGCTGAACATTTTCAGCGATCGCATCAAAAGCATAGGGACTAAATTACCGTTCTTCATTGTTTTGCTCGATTATTCAAACAAAACTAATTTGAGATACTAAATTTAACTGTTTTAAGGAAAAGAACAAAAAAGCCTGATTTTTCCCAGAAACTTTTCAGGGTTACATGCCGATATAACTTTGAATTCATGAAACAAATCTTTTCTACGATAAAAGAGAAAACGGATGCCAAAAGATTCTTTCGGTAAGCCTCTTTTTCCTACTCCAGGTTTTTCCAGGCTATTCTTCAGCTCTCAAAGCCGGAAATTATTCTTTCATTCAAAGCCCAATAAAAATAAAAAAAGAAAAACGAACTAAAATCTAGTTTAGTTTGTACTAAGCATTATCCACCAATTCAAATCAATTGTCTTTTCATTGTTAATTCAAAAAAATTGAAAGCACATCCTAACTAAGTTTTTGCAATTTTGTTTCCAATAGACAGCTAGCGGAAATAACATCCGTTTTTATACCAATAAAACTATTCTGCCTTTTTTGCAGCTAACACTTTTTCTTGAGTCCTACTAAAAAACGAATATTTTTTTTATACTCTAATTTAAATATTGTGCACTTGTTGTATGGTATGTCTGCTTGCTTAAAATTTCATGATTTAACTTAACGTTCGCAATCAATGAGACATTTATTTTATTTTTTAATTGAGATTTCCGTCAACCAAAAGCAATATTGAATTTGTATATTGAGTTAAAGCCTTGAATTGATGCTCTCACTATATACGGCGATACTTTAAAAAAATTGTGAACTCAAAACAAAGTTTTTTCTCAAATTTAAAAAACATACCGACATAGAAACAAAAACTTTTTGCCATATAAAATCCACAAAACAAATCAATCTTAGAAATCAATTTTAACCTCAAAGCAACATGCAAAACTTGCTTTAGGTCGTCAAGGTAAATTAAAATGTTTCAGTTGATTTATTTTATACACACAAATGAGACAAATACAGCTAAGAAAGGATTTTGTAAAAAAGAATATTTCCTAGTCGTGAAATCTGTTTTTCAACAGAAAAACAACAAAAGTATGAAATCGTCAATCTAATTTTTTGTAGATTTGACTTGCGCTAAAGACTAAAAGTGAAAATTTCTTTCAAAAGTCATCTTTCTTTTTTTTGCTCCTTGTTTTTTCATGGATGGTAGAAGACACAGTCAATTGACTTGTTTGCTGTTCTTTAATTCGTTTGACATTGTCAACAATTGAGACGTAAGCCCTTGTAAAACGATCTCCATGCTTTGAGTTTTAATCAACCTTTCTTGACTGCTAAAATTACTCTCGTTGTCGCCTTCTGATTTTGCATCGGTTTCCTTGATGTCCAGTTTTAGTTTGTTTTGCTTGAACGGTGGCTGCATTGTTTTTGTAGCGTCGACTTGACTGTTTTTCCATTTCTTATACCTATGGTAATTTCTTCATCTGGAACGTCAAAAATGGTTCTTAAGCTTTCTATTCGATAAGGTGGTTGTTCAGATAAACTCTCAGTGTTTTTTTGAATTGAGCCAATTTGAACGCATATGGCTTTCTTGTCATAATTTGAGCTCGAAATGTGGTTGCAAATCAAACCCGAAAATGATTGCTTCGCGTTGATTCGTTAAGCGTTGTAATTGCGGCGGGTGATGTTTTTCTCATTTGACTGCAGAACTGTGTTACCAAGTTTAGTCCTTCAAAATCATCTGAACGCAAATCCGGATCCGACGTAATCGAAACATTTTGTTTTGATTTTTGCGAATAGCTGCTGTCCAACAGCTGATCTTGATCAAAACCATTTTTGATATCACACTGCTTTTTCTCGAAGTTTGATATAAAATTCGCTACTTTTGATGTTGGTTCGTTCCACATGATGGTCGTTGATCACTCTCCTTTTGCGTGTCATCTCTTTTTTAGGGCTATTTTCTTTTGAGTCATAAAACAATAGAGAATCCAGAAGTCTACCTCTCACACTAATAGTATTCAAAATCTCATCTTTTTTCGTATTATTCAGCTCTTGATGTGCAATATGAAATTTTTTGCCCATTTTTACAAGTGTATTGAAAAACATATAAACTTTGAAACTGATAGTGAGTGGCAGATGCAGTAGCAGATGATTCATGTTCAAATAACTGCCTAAGCGCCTTAACATTCTGCTCAAAACTAATACTGTATTTGAAACAGTGACTGATTTCGATTGGGGGTAAACCCGTTCGAACTGGGCGCTTTCTGCTCTAATTTTTCTAAATACTTTGCTTTTTCATCTCTATTTGTCTCTTTGAGGTTTTGGGTGTCTTTTCTTTTCAAATTGTGTGTCTTTTCATTTCGAGTCGTTTTAAACTATTTTGGCATTTTGAAAAAAAATATTTCCGAAATTTTTTCACGTTCTAAGCACCCATCAGGGTGGAACAAACTTTCTTTTTTCAGGTTAAAACGTGTTTCTTTTCTTTTCAAGTCAATTTATACCAGGTAGAGGCAAAACTTTTTTCTGTTTTCTGGCTTTTTTATAGTTAAAAACGTGTTTCTTTTTTTCTCGAGTCGTTTTAGATAATTTTTGGAAATTCGAAAAAAAATGTTTTCAACTTTGTTCATGTCCTAAGCACCCGCCAGGGGTGAGCAAACTTTCTATTTGTTTTTCGGGTGTTTTTTCAGTCAAAATTGTATTTCTTTTCATTTCGAGTCATTTTAAATCATTTTTGGCATTTCGAGAAAAAATATTTCCAAAATTTTTTGATGTTGTAAGCACCCATCAGGGTGGAACAAACTTTTTTTTCGTTTTTTGGTTTTTTTTCGGTATAAAACGTGTTGTTTTTCTTTTTGAGTCAATTTATACCAGGTGGGAGCAAAACGCTTTCTGTTTTCTGGCTTTTTTAAAGTAAGAAACGTGTTTCTTTTTTTTTCGAGTCGTTTCAGATCATTTTCGGAATTTCGAAAAAAAAATGTTTTTGATTTTTTTCATGTCCTAAGCACCACCCAGGGGGGAGCAAACTTTTTTTTGGCTCCCGATTGTTTTTTTTCTGTTAAAATTGTGTGTCTTTTCATTTCGAGTCGTTTTAAACCATTTTTGGCATTTCGAAAAAAAAATATTTTCAAAATTTTTTCATTTTCCAAGCACCCATCAGGGAGTAACAAACTTTTTTTGTTTTCTGTTTTTTTTTCAGATGAAAAAGTTTTTTTTTTCGAGTCAATTCATACCATTTTTGGCATTTGGAAAAAAAATCGAATTTTTTTCATGCCCTAAACACCCCCCAAGGGGCAGCAAAAATTTTTTTTTGTTTTTCTGCTTTTTTTAGTTCAAAACGTGTTTCTTTTCTTTTACGTTACCGTACAAAAACCTCAGTCGAGCATTCACAGTTTTCAGAGCTTTACAAAGCGGCTAGCCAGATTGGCCTCTGGGTAGTAATCCCACGACAAAGCTTTTGTGCAAAAGTGTAAGCTGGAATAATCATTTTGGAAATGTTTTGTTTTAAAACTGATTGAAAAAAAGACTGCGAGTAAAAATCATCCGAATAATGGAACTGAGCTCCCAGATGAGATCAGCTCCGTATTTTGGTTGAAACGGTTGATGTTTGTCGAGACATTTTCTCCAATATGAAGAGCAGTTGTGGAGTGTTTACTCATAGTGAAATGCTGTACAGCTGCAAAAACATCTATGGGTCGTCCACCTATTCAAAAAAATGTACGTTACACTCTGCAGATTAACATAAAAAAGGAGAACTACTAACCATTCAGTGCCACGAAATCCACATGATTTGTGCAAATCACACCGACGGGACAGTCCCCGATCAATAGTATATTGTTCGATGTATCATTTTCGATAAATTCGAAAAAAAAATGTTTTCAACTTTGTTCATGTCCTAAGCACCCGCCAGGGGTGAGCAAACTTTCTATTTGTTTTTCGGCTGTTTTTTCAGTCAAAATTGTATTTCTTTTCATTTCGAGTCATTTTAAATCATTTTTGGCATTTCGAGAAAAAATATTTCCAAAATTTTTTGATGTTGTAAGCACCCATCAGGGTGGAACAAACTTTTTTTTCGTTTTTTGGTTTTTTTTTCGGTATAAAACGTGTTGTTTTTCTTTTTGAGTCAATTTATACCAGGTGGGAGCAAAACGCTTTCTGTTTTCTGGCTTTTTTAAAGTAAGAAACGTGTTTCTTTTTTTTCGAGTCGTTTCAGATCATTTTCGGAATTTCGAAAAAAAAAATGTTTTTGATTTTTTTCATGTCCTAAGCACCACCCAGGGGGGAGCAAACTTTTTTTGGCTCCCGATTGTTTTTTTTCTGTTAAAATTGTGTGTCTTTTCATTTCGAGTCGTTTTAAACCATTTTTGGCATTTCGAAAAAAAATATTTTCGAAATTTTTTCATTTTCCAAGCACCCATCAGGGAGTAACAAACTTTTTTTGTTTTCTGTTTTTTTTTTCAGATGAAAAAGTTTTTTTTTTCGAGTCAATTCATACCATTTTTGGCATTTGGAAAAAAAATCGAATTTTTTTCATGCCCTAAACACCCCCCAAGGGGCAGCAAAAATTTTTTTTGTTTTTCTGCTTTTTTTAGTTCAAAACGTTTCTTTTCTTTTACGTTACCGTACAAAAACCTCAGTCGAGCATTCACAGTTTTCAGAGCTTTAAAAAGCGGCTAGCCAGATTGGCCTCTGGGTAGTAATCCCACGACAAAGCTTTTGTGCAAAAGTGTAAGCTGGAATAATCATTTTGGAAATGTTTTGTTTTAAAACTGATTGAAAAAAAGACTGCGAGTAAAAATCATCCGAATAATGGAACTGAGCTCCCAGATGAGATCAGCTCCGTATTTTGGTTGAAACGGTTGATGTTTGTCGAGACATTTTCTCCAATATGAAGAGCAGTTGTGGAGTGTTTACTCATAGTGAAATGCTGTACAGCTGCAAAAACATCTATGGGTCGTCCACCTATTCAAAAAAATGTACGTTACATTCTGCAGATTAACATAAAAAAGGAGAACTACTAACCATTCAGTGCCACGAAATCCACATGATTTGTGCAAATCACACCGACGGGACAGTCCCCGATCAATAGTATATTGTTCGATGTATCATTTTCGATAAATTCGAAAAAAAAATGTTTTCAACTTTGTTCATGTCCTAAGCACCCGCCAGGGGTGAGCAAACTTTCGATTTGTTTTTCGGCTGTTTTTTCAGTCAAAATTGTATTTCTTTTCATTTCGAGTCATTTTAAATCATTTTTGGCATTTCGAGAAAAAATATTTCCAAAATTTTTTGATGTTGTAAGCACCCATCAGGGTGGAACAAACTTTTTTTTCGTTTTTTGGTTTTTTTTCGGTAATGGAACTGAGCTCCCAGATGAGATCAGCTCCGTATTTTGGTTGAAACGGTTGATGTTTGTCGAGACATTTTCTCCAATATGAAGAGCAGTTGTGGAGTGTTTACTCATAGTGAAATGCTGTACAGCTGCAAAAACATCTATGGGTCGTCCACCTATTCAAAAAAATGTACGTTACACTCTGCAGATTAACATAAAAAAGGAGAACTACTAACCATTCAGTGCCACGAAATCCACATGATTTGTGCAAATCACACCGACGGGACAGTCCCCGATCAATAGTATATTGTTCGATGTATCATTTTCGATAAATTCGAAAAAAAAATGTTTTCAACTTTGTTCATGTCCTAAGCACCCGCCAGGGGTGAGCAAACTTTCTATTTGTTTTTCGGCTGTTTTTTCAGTCAAAATTGTATTTCTTTTCATTTCGAGTCATTTTAAATCATTTTTGGCATTTCGAGAAAAAATATTTCCAAAATTTTTTGATGTTGTAAGCACCCATCAGGGTGGAACAAACTTTTTTTTCGTTTTTTGGTTTTTTTTTCGGTATAAAACGTGTTGTTTTTCTTTTTGAGTCAATTTGTACCAGGTGGGAGCAAAACGCTTTCTGTTTTCTGGCTTTTTTAAAGTAAGAAACGTGTTTCTTTTTTTTCGAGTCGTTTCAGATCATTTTCGGAATTTCGAAAAAAAAATGTTTTTGATTTTTTTCATGTCCTAAGCACCACCCAGGGGGGAGCAAACTTTTTTTGGGCTCCCGATTGTTTTTTTTCTGTTAAAATTGTGTGTCTTTTCATTTCGAGTCGTTTTAAACCATTTTTAGCATTTCGAAAAAAAATATTTTCAAAATTTTTTCATTTTCCAAGCACCCATCAGGGAGTAACAAACTTTTTTTGTTTTCTGTTTTTTTTTCAGATGAAAAAGTTTTTTTTTTCGAGTCAATTCATACCATTTTTGGCATTTGGAAAAAAAATCGAATTTTTTTCATGCCCTAAACACCCCCCAAGGGGCAGCAAAATTTTTTTTTGTTTTTCTGCTTTTTTTAGTTCAAAACGTTTCTTTTCTTTTACGTTACCGTACAAAAACCTCAGTCGAGCATTCACAGTTTTCAGAGCTTTACAAAGCGGCTAGCCAGATTGGCCTCTGGGTAGTAATCCCACGACAAAGCTTTTGTGCAAAAGTGTAAGCTGGAATAATCATTTTGGAAATGTTTTGTTTTAAAACTGATTGAAAAAAAGACTGCGAGTAAAAATCATCCGAATAATGGAACTGAGCTCCCAGATGAGATCAGCTCCGTATTTTGGTTGAAACGGTTGATGTTTGTCGAGACATTTTCTCCAATATGAAGAGCAGTTGTGGAGTGTTTACTCATAGTGAAATGCTGTACAGCTGCAAAAACATCTATGGGTCGTCCACCTATTCAAAAAAATGTACGTTACACTCTGCAGATTAACATAAAAAAGGAGAACTACTAACCATTCAGTGCCACGAAATCCACATGATTTGTGCAAATCACACCGACGGGACAGTCCCCGATCAATAGTATATTGTTCGATGTATCATTTTTTTCGTAGCAATTAAGCGTTTCTTCCCATAATCTTGAAAATAAAAACACAGTTTGACGAATCGAGTCTCACATAAGCCGGAGTATTTTTATCAATAACCGAAGTGATGTCTTCAACTATTATTTAAATAAGTAAACTTGCAATAGGCAGACATGAGGTTTTTTCCACTCCCCCTCACCTTCCTGGAAAATAGCCCTCTTTTTAAGCTCACAATAATTAAAATTTTTCAACCGGTGATTATTGCATTTTCAACCTACTTTTTCCACAATTTCTTTTCATATTATGAATCTACTTGACCAGACGTTCCCAATGATATCCCATACTTGTACATCGGATTATTAACTGAGAAGCTCAAATTTGTCTGCAGAAAAAAAACCCACCCGAGCACAAATATTCCGTTACTTTCGTATCGAAAGTCGGAACAACAAGACTGCTCGTATTAAGGCAAAGCGCTGATTGTTCCGACTGTCTTTTAAGGTCTATTGAGCAGTAATAACATGAAAAAATTTAAATGTTCTAAGCAAAAATAAAAATGGATTTTTTTGAAAATGAAATTTTTGTGAAAATCATCCCCCGCACGCCATATAAAGTACAAAGTGATAGATTTCGCTCCCATTAACAAAAACAGTTTGGCAAATAACTTTCTTTTGATGATGTGTAAGACGGATTAAATTTCCGCTTAATGTTATAAGCGCGAAATATATATTGCGCGTTAAATGTCCCGATTTTTAAAACCCCTGTAGTTTTGCAAAAAAAGATCACAGGTGAAATATCTTTTCAAATTTGAGCTCAGTACAACTATATCTTTCAAATGATGCAAAAAATTCTGTCAAAAATGGCTAGTTAAAAAGTCGAAATTTGTCTGAACAAAAAAAACCACCCGAGTACAAATATTCCGTTACTTTCGTTTCGAAAGTCGGAGCAAAAATACTCCTTTTTTCTTTTATTTTTTAGTTTGTCTTCAATATAAAACATCTGACATGCTTGCTTTTCTATCTGTTTAACTTGCAATTGCATTGAAGTCAGCATCAATTAAAATCAGGTTTAAAAAGCGGGTTCCAAGGCCACAACAAAAAGTTGCAAGGAAAAGTTCAGAACTGGCGCAAAATGACAAGCGACATGCGACTGGCTGTTACAATGGCTGGCACGTTTTTGTTTTTTGTATCTACGCAGAAGCAAAAAACGCAAAATTTGAGAACACATAAAAACCTACGCTGATTGGAAAATTTCATTGACTCATTGAGACAGCAAACAAAACCATGAATTTTGAAATCGATATAAAGCATGAACAGATACACTCTGACCATTCCAAGTAGAAGAAAAAACTTCCGCCAAAAGGTTTCTTTTCCAGAAGAAATAAATACTTGGGCGCAGAATGGGCAGTGCCTTTGTTCCCAAGTTTCCTTCTGAAGTTAATGCAGCTTTTTTATAATTGGACCTTTCTGTTTACTCACTCGCTGAACTCAGCGAATTTCGTGAGATTTTATTTTCCTAACCTCACAGATTAGTTGAAACACGAGCAGATGCGAAGTAGGAAAACTATGGACTCAATTTCCGTTTCTTGTCGTTTTTCATGATATACTGTTTTCCTATTCAAATTATTTGAATAAATCAACGACTCGATCGAATCCAGAAGTGCTCAATCCATCCATTTTCTGTCAAAAGCATATACAAAGCTAGCCAAAGGTGCTACTAACTAAAAACCACTCCCTGTTCCACTGAACTAATAGAGTTTGTAAAATTCTAACGAACACATTATATAAACGCCAATGGAAAAATGCGCACAAATCCTATTATTTTTCGACTTTCGTAACAAAAGCAACGGAATAATTGTGCTCGGGGTGGTTTTTTTCTTCAGACAAATGTCGACTTTTTAACTAGCCATTTTTGACGGAATTTTTTTTATATCATTCGAAAAGTATTGTTGTCCTGAGCTCAAAATTGAAATGATATTTCACCTGTGATCATTTTTCCTAAATTTATGGGGGTTTAAATACTGCCATTTTGAACAACTTGGGACAATTATCGCTCAATATATTTCGCACTACTGACGCGTAAGCGGAGTTTTAATTCATCTTAGACATTGTTACAAATTAGTTGAAGGAAGGTTATTTGCCATAATTGATTTTATACTAGACGCAAAATCTATCACTTTATACTTTATATAACGTTTGGGCGGATGATTTCCACATGATTTCCACAAAAAATCTCAAATGTTAATTTTTTTTCATTATTTTTCACATTTAATTTTTTCATGTTATTACTGTTCCAAAAGACGATCTAAACAATCACGGCTCTGCCCTGATGCGAGAAATCTTCTTATTTTAAATTTCAGTAGCGTGCCGAGAAATTTATCAGACGGATCTCTTTATTACGTCATCTGTCTGTCATCCGGAGTCAATTCTTATAAAGTAAATATATGTGTGTGTATATATATATATATATATATATATATATATATATATATGTATATTTAACAATCAGGTGTAAAGCTGGTCATACTGGGCCGGATGACAGACAGATGACGTATTTGTGCGTATAAAAACGTACAAAAAGTAGTAGCTCGCTGTAATTTTTTGTTGATTCGCTTAAAAAGTGTGCAAACTGTTTTTCTTTAAAATGACCTTCGAAAAATTTCATACTTTGTGTATATTTAATTTTCATTACAAAAAGAATGCTTATATAGCAAGATCTGAAATGGATCCCTACTAAAATCATGGTTTGCAGAAAACGTTTTTCTCAGCTGATTGAGTGGTAGATAAGAGTAACCCTGATGGCAATTTTCCTAGAGTAGAAACCAGGCACTGCTCAAATCAGCTAGTTTAACGCTTTAAAATTGGTTTTTTGATCCCCAAACTGAAATTGTGCTGAAAAAATTTATCTAAAAAGCGACATTTACAATACAAATGCTAACAATTAGTTTTTTTACCACTGGAACCCGCAGATAGCAAGACCTCATCCCCATGAAACAAATAGCTTGCGGTAAGCAATTTTACTCCAGTTGTAGTAGCTCACTGCAAGACTCATGAAGATTTTGCTTGAGTACAAAACTTGAAGCGACAGTAAAGTTATAATCAAAATGCTTAAAGCTACAACATGGATCTTTTTAAGAACCTAAATGAGCGATTGATATTTATTTTAAAGAAAACTTATGGTATTTATTTCCTTGCAAAAACTTAACTAAAGGAAAATTTTTGACGATCAGACCAACTTTTTTTTGTACGATCGTTAACCAATCTGTTTAAAACAGTTGTAAATCAATAAACGTTAGAAAATGGGCTTTAAATTTTCATTCTGTATAATATCTCTGTAGAAAACGATTTTAATCGCATAGTAAGTCATTAAATCAGGTAGGAGTATTCTCAATGCACTTTAAATTTACTCTAAATTTGCACAGAACCTACTTTTGAACATTTGAGCAGTTTAAAAAACCTCACAACAGTTTTGTTAAATTTTCATCTTTAAACTTTTCCTGTTACCAGTTTCTCCCAGTACATTTTTATATAACCATTCTGATCCTGCTTTATTTTTTATTAGCTATCTGTGGGATTTTTTGTTATTTTTTTTTCAACGTAAATTGTGAGACCGAACCGAATCTGATGTTTTTGTAGAAAAAAGTCGATAAACACAAAACTAAACTGAACGTTGAAATATGTACTCTCTAAATACTGCATTATGTCATTTTTGCCAACCTCAAAATAATGAAATTTATTCAATATTTAAAATGTTCTAAGCTAAAACTGATCACTAACTTTTAGGACTGTGAGATTAGCGGCAAGATGTTTTTAACGTGATTTACACATAATTTTTTAAAATTTCAAATCATTTTTGCAGTGAGACGAACGTCAAAAACTATCTTGAGGGAAATGATGCATGATCCTTAATCCATTTTTCAATTTAAGAGTATACTACATTTCTAAATAAACTGAACATAAATTTCAATTCAAACATTAGTGCTTATAATTTTTCGGAACATTGAAAGCAGGATTGTAATGATTAAGTTAACTAAATCGTAATTAATCTAGCTCAAACCTTCTTACGTTAAAATGATAATTTACGGACATTGAGGGAATTTGAAATTTTAGCAACTTTAGGAAAAAAAGAAGTTGAGAATCATAAAATTTTTCAAGCTTAAGAGAACAATAAAATAAACATTGGTCTTTTCTGTTATACGGCCAGTATCTTTTTTTTTGTTGAAAAATCGGATCAAAATTTTCAAACCAGCTTGGTCGAAGGTAATTCCTGCGATTTTTTTGGGTTTTCATTTGAAACAGATCAATTAAAACAGGAAAGAAACGAAGCGTCCGGTAACTCAGCCATTTAAAAAAAATTACAGACCATGCAGTAAAAATGGCTCTTTGACAGTTATGAAATCTCAATCTAAAATCGACAACAAACTCTTAAACATATTGCACATTTTTGATTGGTTAAGTCAGTCACAATTTGAAAATTTGGATCTCGTTAATTACCCCCCCCCCTCCCCTAGGGTGCATAGTAACGAATTTCCATCCCTGTAAAGAAATAATTCCATGGTTAAGCACATGTATATTTTGTACCTTGTAACGAATCTCTCCCCTTTTTTGTAAAAGGGTGAGGGGGGGGGGAATAGTTGAAGAGATCCGAAAATTTTTACAAAAAGAAAATAATTGAATTATTTCAGATCAAATTAAATAATGATTTGGATCAATGGTGTTTTAACAGCCAGTATATTTGAGTGACATCTATAAAAACAAAATTTCCGATAACACAAGATCGCCATTGTTAAACTTTGAGGCCGTGCAGCAAAATCAGATATTTATTTTTTCAGCCGAACTATCGGAGGCAATCTCAACAAGATATAAAGCGATTTAGCATTTCATTAAATAAATCATTAATACATTTTATGAATCTAATCATCAATTTTAATTTAACACAATTCTTTTTTATACTGTGTAGTTTCCGATTTGATAAGGAAATACTTCTAGAACGTTTTCGAAAATTTTAAGAAAAAGTTTTGAGTTTTTTGCTTGAATTAAACACAGCATTGACTCTAAAGTTACTTTACGAATGCGTGTTGCATCACAGTTTGCCTTTTTGGACAGGTGTTACGCAATAAATCATTTTGATCAGGATCATATAGAGAATTTTATCTACGCTACCATATATAACCACATTTAAATTGTCGTCTTTCTTAACGTGAAATTTGTGTATACGATTTTGTCGTGTATGACGCTGAACTTTCACTATACGACTTGTTTATTATTCATAATCCTGTTTTGACGTAACCTGTTGCAGTCATTTCTGCGTCGCTGCATCTATTTTTTGTCGTTTTTAGTGCTAGAGTCGTGGGGGGCTCATGCATTATTATTTTGTGTCGTACTAAATTGTTGAGAATCGCATGAAGCAGTGACTTTCAGTTTCGCTCGCGTCGTGTCATGTCCTCTTTTTTATGCCGTGTCGAGTGCCATTTCTATCATGTCGCATTCAGAACGAACTTCCAATCCGTAATCATATTTTAATTGAAATAAATTCAATGATCGTGCTTTTATGATTGTGCCGTGTCGTGTCGTTCGTGATCGTGTCGTGTGTCATGGTGTGTGTTTACGAGAGTAGGTCGTCGTCGTTGTCGAATCCAGTGAGACTCATAGCCCCAGTTGAGCTGATCGAACTCAGAGACATGGAGAGTAAAGTGTTCACACGCGGGGTAGTTAGCTGGGCCACACTTTGTGTCTGAAAACACAAGTTTTTTTGGTCAGTTTTTAGTTCTGATGAGCTGTAACCACACTTTGAGAGCCAATATATTACTCTTAGTAAAACAAAAGGTTTTTGGGGACTTATTAATTGATTCAAAAAAGTGTGCAGAAAAAAACGAGTAATTCACTTAACTTACAGGTGGATGTGGATGGAATTGGTGTCGAGAATTTATACTGTTTTTCTATAATTTATTTTTTGTTTCTACCATTATCAAAGAGCTGAAAGAAACTAAGGATTAGGGGCCACTTTGAACACCTCAAGATACGTGTGGTATCATATTTAAGAAATTTTTGGTGGATATATATTTTTCGTGGAATCAAAAAAGCTCTCTCAGTCTCGAGAAAAACTGAGTTTACACTGACTTTTTGATTGAAGTGAAAACACTCACCGGAGATTGGCTCGGAATGACTGTGTTGAGTAAGACATGTACGAATTTGGAGAACATCTCCACGTTGTCCATGTTGCTGCTGGCTCCACTCTTGTTGAACGACTGGGCGAAGCGCCAGAAACCACCGAACCCAATGGCCTGCACAAAATAAAAAGCCATCATAAATACTATAATTACTTATTTCGTTGTGAATTATTATTCTTAAAAATTAGTAGTTATAAATCAGCCTGTATCAAATACTATATTTTGTTATTTCGTTATAAAATAATTTCCTTATAAGTTATTAGTTCTAAATTAACCTGTAAATTGGTATGTTGACTATGATGATGCGGGGTCCCAGTGCTACTAGCATTACTGCCCCCTCCCCCATTATTATTAGCATGAATTGTGTCTTGTGCAAATATGTTGTAGATGATGCTCTGAGCTGCATTGATCAGGTCTATGTCCACACTCTGGGTCAAAGTCTGAGTCATTTTCTGGTCTATCAAGGTGTATCTGGAATAGAGAAGAGAAATGAATGGAGTGCGGTCAAAAAGTAGACATATCATTAAGTATACAAATCGTAAGACAATCTGAATTGAGATAAGAAAACAAACGTACGAGAAACTTCGATTCTGATTGGTTTACGACGTGTCTACTTTAAGACCTGTCTACACGTAATCAAAATTATTAAAAGTTTTAGGTCTGATAAAATAATTTGTCGGGACAAAAACTTTTTCTTAAATATTTTCATCACATTGTCGGCATTTTCTTCTGAGTTAGTTATATAATTTGATTTATAAAAATTCAATGATTCAAAAGCATGATACATGCACAAAAGAAGCATTGAAAACTCCACAACTATAACTCTAATAAAAAACTTTGTTTTCAAGAATTTATATTATTTTGCATTCGTTTTCTCTTTGACTATCTTTATTAAAATACCTACAAAAACTTCGGCGTAACTGAAAAAGCAATCTCATATACTGACGAAAAAAAAATCGAAATTCATCAAAATGTTACTCACACGAGGGGGAATATTCTGGGGAAGACGAGCGACGCCTCAGCTAGATACTCGAACAGCACTTTGTACTCGTTCTCATCCGCCGTGTTGCGCAACATAGTCGCCTGCAAACAAAACATCTTTTTTAATTTAAACTAATGCTTTTATTTTACGGTTCCTCTTAAATGGAAGGTACTCTTTTAATTTATCTTAAAACTGACAACCAAATTCGTTTTGTTATTTCATCTGCTCACAGAGCGCAGAAAAAACTGCCAAAATTTGATATAGAAGCCACGAGCAGCTTCGCAGCACTTGTGATAGCGCACACAGAGCATTGCAAGCTAGTAGGTAGAAAATGAGACGGAGCTAGGTAGTCGAAAAATTTTTTAAAATAAAATGTCAACAAAACTAAAATGTCAATTTTTTTTAAACTAGGTATCGATTTCTATTTCTGCCTCGTTTCGGTTCTGAGGTAGATCGGTTTCGGGTAACTGGTTAATTGACAACGCTTCATTTCATACGTTATTTACCCGTAAGTATCAGAAATAAAAATCAACAAAGAATAACGCACAGCCATAAATTTCAGCATTTAAATGCAGAATTCAGAGTAATATAAAACGCGAAATGAAAACATTAAATCAGTTTTAATCATTCAATTTTCCAACTTTTTCAATGTCTTTCTTAACTTTTGACTTCGTTCACCAGACGATTCATAGGTTACGGCCTTGAACTTTCTCGCAATGAATTTTAGCGAGAAAAATTTCGGTTTAGCTTGCGGAAGTCGAGAAACACAAAATTTTGCTTGCGTTAAATAAGCGCTTAGGCAAAATTGATTAAACAATAATTAAGTAGAAAAATCTTGGGTAGACGTCCGCTAAGCCAAAAAGTGTGTCATTAAAACATTGTGGGATCTACTTAACAATCTACCCCTTTTCAAGAAAGGGGGGGAGATTGTTAAGTAGATTGTTAAGTAGAATTTTCGACCAATCAGTATGCAGCAAAATTCGAATTTACATACAACGCTCTAGTGCGAATTTACTGTTTATATTTACAGGGGTGGAGATTCTTTAGTAGATACAGTAGGGGGTGGGAGATTGTTAAGTAGATCCCTTTTGTGCTTCAAACAGTTTAAATACTCGAGCTTGTTGCGTCCTCCGAAGCACAAAATTTCATTTGCATGTTTTCTTGACCTTTCGACACATATTATGAGGCAACAGAAAAAATTAAAAATACGCCCAAAACCATGTAGGCCGAAGAATTTTAGAGGATAAAATAGCAAAATGGAAATTATTCAAAACCTTTAAACTCAACTACCTGCATAAATTTTCAATTTTTTTTTGGAAATTTCCAAATTCCATAAAAATAAACAATGTCCAGCCGGGACTCAAACACAGTCCTTAGAATACCATTTTATCATTACGCATTTTATCAATTTTTTTTTTCACAAATCAAAAAATTAATCTGCTTGAAAAAATATTGAAACTTAATCATGGGTACCAATACGAATGTTAAAATAGACACTCTTAAATAAAAAGTAGCTGAATATTGTCAACAAAATGTGGAAATAAGATTTGACTTTGAGTCAGATTTCCCGCTAAAAAACCACCCCATCGAGAAAAACCTAGATTGTTTCCCTTGCCTAAATTATAGAAATGCAGATGCTAAGGCAATTTACCCAACAAAAAAACGAAGAGAAAATTACTTTTTAAACATTTAAAGATAACAATTCAAGTTTGGCCAGACCGGACTAGAACACATGACCTTTGTCGCCCAAAGCACGGGTGTCACTTTTTGGTGACCAAGTTATTTACTGTAGAAACCATTCTAAGTTTTTTAGACAACGCTTACTACTTGCTAGTGTAAACATCAAACATATAGAATTTTTGAGAGCAAATCTAACCAAGATGGTCAGTAGCAACAGTTTGTCATTATACTCAGGCAAAGCACTCTCGGCGAACAAATAGTCGCAGTTCTGTGCCGCCTCCTCATTGGCTGATGACTGGCCATCCTCATCTGTTGCATCATCAGTTACGTAATCACCGCCTCCACTTCTATTTCCGGCTTGTTCTCGGTTCTCATTCCTTCTTTCTGCATTGCTTTCAAAAAGTGAGTTATCGTTATCTGATTGATTGGTTCCTGTTTGTTGCGTAACATTTGCGACATTTCCTGCATTCTGATCGGTCGGATTATTCACGACTCGTGGGCTAGTTTCTGGCGAAGTGTTCATGGTGGGTGAATTGGCAGTGGTAGTCGGGGTCAGATCGCCCGAAGTGGGCTGTTCGGCAATTGTCCCATTCGTGGGCACGAATGACATACTCGGCAAGTGGTTGGATCGTAGTCGGTTGTTGAAGTGTGATCTGAAAAACAAAATTACAGTAATTGTTTCGTATTTTTATTTGACCAGAATGTCTTATAACTTTCTATAAAAACCAAAAAAAAAACATTTTTTTTCTCGAATTTTTGTTCGAAAAACGATAACTGTTTCAGCAATGTGCAAAAACTGATAAAATCTTTTTTTTCGAAATGAAGAATTTTTGAGAGAGAAAACTGAAGCTTCAGTAGTACCACAACCTAAAAATTTTTGTACAAGATTTTAAAAAATTAGTAGTCTCACCTATCGCCAAATGCTCGAAGTCCTCCGACTGTTCCTCCTCCCATACTCATGTGTCGACTATGATGGTGGTCTCTGCTCCTATCCCCCTTCCCCTCTTTGTCATTCATGGCGAAAAAGGGGGGCAGAAGAGACATCGTGTTCTATGAAGAAGTTTGAGGCTATTTTCAACTTTCAAAGTTGATACTTAACTCAAGATTTTAGATTTGAAGCTTTACAAGAAGTAGCATGACAACTAATATGATAATAAGGGAAAATCTGCCAGACCATCGACCATTGAAAAGGTTTGAGTAAAAAGCAAGAAAAAACTGATTTATTTGCCCCATTTTTAACCAGTAAAAAAAACTATAAAAAACTTAATCACTGGTCAAGCATATGCAAATTTCTGCCTCTTTATTCATCTTCCTTTTAAAACCTATGCAAAAAAATCTTGAAGAGATCCAAAAAAAACAATTATGTTCAAAATGTTTTTTTTGTCTAGTTTTTTTTCTAAAAAAGATTCAAAAAATTTAGTAAAATGGTATTTTTTGTGTTTTGGAGGAGCTCACGCAATCAATTTTGTCGACCTGCAAGTTCAAGTCACATTTAAGCAAATGGTTAGTTTTTGATTTTTTTTAACAAATTTTGTAATGGAAAGAGAGGAAATTAGCCTGAAGAGACAAATGACGTCGCATTCCTCCAACCCCTCCCCCTCCGGAGCCAGAAGAAGAGCCCCCACCCCCACTTCCAGGTACCAGTCCCCCCATGAGGATGGAGGGCGAGAATGTGGTTGGGTGGGTGGGGTGAATTGGGGGCATGAAAAAGTAGGGGTCTGGGGTGAGTCGGATGCTGTTACTGGATCGACTGGCAGACCTGGAAAATAAGCAAGGAAAATTAAATTATTCTTTAATTTCAAGATCGAAACAAACATTTGGGAACTTTTTTCGAGCATGAAGGCTGAAACAATTTTTCCGCCGACGAATTGAATTATTGTTGAGCGCTTGAGCTGAAGTTTTTTTGAGCAAAAAAATCTCCAAAAATGTTAATTATATTGCATAAGTCGAGAGTGAAGGCCCTAGTTATGTATAGAAATTATTGAATTAATTGATCAAAAAATTTTTCAACTCACATGTTAGGAAATGGGTTCGTCTCTCCGATCAATCTTCGTCTCTCTCCCTCTCCATTATTGCCCCCCTGTTCCCCCGATGGAGCAGCACTCCCCTCCAAGCTACTCGTGCCGAAGTAGCCAAAGTTGGGAGATCCCCCCTCGAAACTCCACGAGGTGAAGGAGGGGTTGGCGAAAGACGACAGTCTGAAATTATATTAAAAATTAAAGATAAATGCACTTTATAAATATATTAGAAAACAAATATTTAAGAAAAAAATAATAAAAACAATGCAAGTTTATTACCTTTACGAACGAAAACGTTTCGGAACTGCTCGAGCTGTTATATTTGTGCTCAACCAATTAGGTTTTCCATTTTGGACAACATTTTACAATTTAGGGTTTTCTTTTTGATGAACCCATCCAAAGAAAAGGTTTGTTTTTGGAGCCATTATAAAACTATAAAAAAACTCAAAAAATCACTATTATTTTATCAGACAACGTAGTTTAAATTAACCTGTAGTTTTTATATCTCAAATTCAACTTTGATTGAACTTCAGTAGAAACTGGCAACAGAGCAGCCAAATATGGAATGTTTTCTCGACACACGTTGAATTTGTCACTGTTCAACTGCAGAGTATTGTGAACTGAACTGTTCGACCCGTTTCTAGACACCGGGTCAGGGGTTCGATTCCCACTTGTGGCGGATGCTTGGCTTCCGTAAACTGAACTGTTGTTAGTACTATGGCTGGAAATGATAACTTGGTTGTTGTTTGGTTGAGGCTGCGCGTCAGTTTGGGCATTTTGATGGCTATTTGTTTGCGTGCCTGAAACAAAAAAAAATCTTTATTGCTTTCTCGAACCGAGATCATAGGCTCGATTTAGAAAGTGAAAAAAAAAACAGTATTCTCAGCAAGATTTGATATGCATTTTCAAAAATGCTAAGCGACACGTATTTTGAACCTTCGATGCGGTTCTACGGTTGATCAAGTGTTTTAAACAAATCAGAGTGCTTAGCAACACGTTAATGAAGATAATTTGTTCAATCGAACTGAGCGGCATGATTGAACAAATTGTTGATAAATTTATAGTTCTAACCTTGTGTCACCCCTCCATTTCTCCCACTGACCCCAGATTGACCTTGGGTTTGTTGACCTTGTGTGACCCCGTGGTTTCCAGTACCACTTCCACTATTGCTATTAGCGCTATTGTTATTTGTCTGCTGGTTGTTTACATTGTTTGTATTGATATTGTCTGTGTTTGTGTTGCTGTTGCTGCTGTTGTTGTTTTGTCGTCTTCGTTGTTGTGATTTCAGTTTGGAGATGACAGTTAGCATCATGTCCAGAACAAGTTGGGTTCTGTTCACTACTTCCGGGTGGGGGTGACGAAATCCTGAAACAAAAATGGGCTATTTTTACTTATTTCACTCAAATTCGCAAATCTTAAAACGCAAAATCAGAAATAAAAATGTTGAAATCTGATTGGTCGTAATTGAACTTGTCCGCTAGATATATAATGAACAACGCGTCAAACTTTGTAGTGGAGCTCTTTTAGGTAGAGTTAGGTAGAATAAGTAAAAAGTTCCCACATAACCACCGTGTTAGTATTAAAAAAACGTTCTGTTTGGCTGTGGGTTTTTCAACACGAAACTTGTTCAATATTGTCACCGTTCAAAAACGCCATTGCCATGTTATAGAATAGTTGACTTGCCTTTCAGCAGGTGTCCAACAAGGGCGAAGTGGAAGTTGTTTCTGAAGGACAACCCCACAGTGTGTTCTATCTGCTTGAAGTGCCAGTCCATCACCGGGTGCAAGTCCATGTACACCTCATCCGGCGTCTGGAATAAGGATCAAAACTTAAAATTCAAAAAATGTTTTGATTCTGACTTTCGAATTTGATAGGAATAGTTTCGGCTTGATACTGTTGATTTTTGTAAAGTTTTAAGTGTTAAATTTAATGTTACAGGCTGTTTTAGAGTTATTGGTTCAAATCCAGAAGAAATTTTTTTTTGCATCATTAGGCGTCTCAAAGAAACTGAACTGAAAAGATTGAATTAACGTCTCAAGTAGAAAAATCAATGTATAGAAAAATATGGAAGGCTTCACAATTTTGCGTGTCATTCTTGCGCAGGTTAACATACAACTAGAACGAGTTTTATTCTTTAACTTTGACTCCCAGTTTAACTCCGCATTGAAGTCACATAGAAAACCAGTAAAACTTTGAGCATTTTTTGAAGGATGTTTGGAAATGCAGAAAATAACGCAAACTGATCAAAGACAATTCTGATTAATCTTCATTCATCATCTTCTTTTCGGCACTGCACCAAGTAAAGATCATCCAGCCCACTATTGTTCCGACCATTTGAAAAATGGGGAAGGACTTTGTATTCAGGTGTGTTTTAGTTTTTTATTTTTGCTTTCCACGCAAAATCAGGTATTACAAATAATCATCGGACTGGAATGAGTGATATATCATATTAAAGCCCTTTCAATCGTGATTCGAACCACATTGAAAACTTCCAAAGAATTTTCCCAGTGTCGAGAAAAAAGTTTTAATTTTTCGTGTTAACTCGAGCGGATAAAGCAAGCGAGCAGGCTTACAACAGCTGAAATGCCTAATTAATCAAGTAAAACTAGTTTTTGGAGTTTTTTAGCTTCATTTTAGTAACCAAAAACTTCAAAAAATTCTGAATTGTTTTTCGGTTTTTCTAGTCATTTTTGTCCAATCTGCCTATATTACTATGGCTGTCTAATTTGCCTACATTATATTTTTAGTCATATCTTTTTATCACAACAAGCAGAAAAAAACTACACTAAAATAGCATAATTCTTAACAAAAATTTATAAGAAATAAAGACAAAAGCTTTCGGAAGATATAGAAAAGCTGTATCAACTTCTTTGGAACCGATTTCTTTCGAGTTCTTAGATAATGTAGAAGAGCGAAGCTTGTGTGGAAAGTGTTTTGCGAAATCCAAACTAAAAAGAAGTCATATTAAAACGTTTTCGAATTGTTTTGTGATTAATTCATAAAAAAAACTTTAAAAAATACACATCTTATTGAAATTGGTTGATGATGCAATTGTTGATAATGACTGATAGAGTTTTTGCAATTTGGTCGATCATTCGGGTTATTTTTTGTGGAGTATTAAATTTATATTTGCTTTTTTCAGTTGTGAGAAAAAAAAACAATCATGTACACAGGCTTGAATAAAAATCAGTACAATTATTGATTGGCCATCGATTACTCCCAAGTTGCTACAGAACAAGGTCCAAGATGTTCACTGATGTCGATTTCTGGTAGTACATCATAACATTGCACTTTTGTACTATGCAGAAAATAATGATTGGTGATTCAAAAATACAGAATTTTTTTTAACAATAAATCGAAAACAGTCGAAAAGTGATCAATTTTGATGTCTTGGGTTATCATTCCAATAACGAAAAATACATTGAGCTGCGATTCTGGAATTAAAATTTCTCGACACGAATTCTCGACAAAAAAATCTCGACACAATTTATTCACAGTGTCGAGAAAAACCGGTTTAAAATTATTGATTTTTGGTCTAATTTCGAATTAATATGGGGTGAGCTTTCAGGCCTACAATAGCTTATTCAAGCTTACTTTAAGCTGTGAAAACTTCTTTTCACTCAAATAAAAGTAGTTTTTGGAGTTTTTAGCGTCATTTAAAAAAAAAAAATTAAATTTTTGTAAACAATTTTTTTAACAGTTGTTCTGGTCAATTTTCTTCAAAAACTGTATTCCGAATGGCCTTTTTTACAATAACTGTCAAATATGCCTATGTTCTTTTTTCTTTCAGATCTTTTTATCACAATATGCAGAAAAAAAACAACCCCATGTTGTATAAAAAACCTCTTTTTCTATTTTTTCAAGACTGTGGTCGGAACATTTTGTGCTACTTGCACAGTAATCGGCTATTCTTGTTTTATTTGAAATCGCGTTGCACTGCCATTAAAAAATTCGTTTATGATCAGGTGGCGACTTTAACTCAGAATCAAATTATTATCCTCCCCACCAAACAAGATTAACGGGGGGAGGGGGGCACTGATTATGAAAAACAAAGCTTGGTGTCTGAATCTGATTGTAGAGACTAATGGAAATAGAAGCGAAAATGCGTTTTTGTTTTTGGCCGTCAAGCAGAAAAGATAAATATGACATGCTTTAACCTTATTAGAGAATAGTCCGAATGAGTCAAGTGTAGTGAGGTTCATTTCCATTAAGCTGAGTCCTGCACTGTATAGACCCACGTCATCCAACTGCATCACACTAAACAAAGACAAATTGAGAACATTTTTGTTCCAACCACTTCAAAGTGGGAAAGATCTATGAGACATGGTGATTTTTAACCATCAACTTTTAGGAACCTTAGAAAAAATTGTAGCGCGCAACTAGTGCCATTGCAATAAAAAAGTTCAAACAAAATGTCGATCACCAAAATGAAATTCGAAAATTATATCAGTGGTGAGAAATTCTGCTCTGATTTTTCCTAGTTTTCAGACTCAAACTCATTGAATAGAGAATGATTTGTTTCTTTTCAACTATTTAGGTTTCACAGTGAGCCTAGAGAAGTAACATATAGCTCAACAGGTAGAACAATTATTTCCAGCACAGTTAGCATTGCAAAGTTCTTTGTAAAAATCTTTGAGAAATAAATGCATTTTGGTTTCTACTCGGAGTTTAAAGTTAACTTGTAGCATTTTCTATAAATCTCTTTTGCTCCTCTTTTTTTTTGCTGAATCCACTGTTTATCATCGTTTGGTTGAAAATCAGTTACAGTGCACAGTTACAGTGCAAAAATGAATACTTTGCAACGGTAGATAAATTTTTACTTTATTTCCAGGCTAAAAAAATTTGATTAAAAAAGTTAAGATGTGTAATTTGACTTATGAGTTCAGTGACCCGCCCCACGGTTACGTAGCAGTTTTAGATAACCGCGTATTCATAATCGTCAGAAAGCAGACAAATGCAATACTAACCTATCAGAAATTCAGAATCGAGACAAGGAAGAAATTAAGAAAAAAATAATTTTTTTAAAATTGCTGCTCATCTCGATTCTGATTGGTTAATGCAGTATTTGTCTGCTTACTGACGAGTATAAGGTTAATAGTTAATGAACACATTACAATAATTTACCTGACGGCTACCCAGAACAGTGTCTTGTGTACATGTGAGTATTCCACAGGCAGGAATGACTGTACTCTAGTTAGACAGATCACAATTGACTCAATCAGGTCAATGTCGTCCTTTGTGATGGCTGGGACTTTAGTCTGAAACAGAGCAACAAACACTATAGAAGAAAGAACAATTTAGAAACTTCTAGATCATTCTCGAAGATTAGAGAAATGGATATTGGAACAATGATTAAAATGGGTTGTCTAAAAATTGCGACTACTTTTCAAAACAACCCCCCCCCCACAAAAAAGAAGAAAAAAACCCTGCGTGCATCACTGATTACGTATTACCATAATTTGATTTTGTTCAAAAACGGGGATAATGTCACGACAGAAAGACTAAGTATGCAAAAATTTCAAAGCAATGAACGTCCGTTAAACTGTCTAAATTTCTTTAAATAGTGAACTCTGATTCCCTATGACGTAATTTTTGGGCACTCGGTCTTTTTAGCATGGGGGAGTTTGCCGTTAAATAGTACCATAAAACGCAAGAGAAACTTCCTTGGCTTGCAAAAAAAAACTCTTAAATGTTCACTTTTGGCCATATTCAGATCAAGTTTTCGAAAGGACTTGGAAACTTCAGCGCGATCAAGTTCAAAATTTCAGATTTCAAATCATTTTAACTCTTCCAAAACAATTTGGTGATGACTAATTGCAATCTTTTCGAAACAGAAACATTCTTCAGTAACCAAAATGCGAAAACAAATAAATTAACAATTCGATAACTCAAATATGTGTTATTTTGGATACATTTTTGCAGACTAATAACAGGTGTATATATATTTTTCTTTTTTAAAAATCTTCGACGATGTTATTTGATCAATAAAAGGTCAAATAAGGTCAAACTGATTCAGTTTCTTGTAGCCTCACGGAAAAACGTACAACTGATTTTAAGAGCTAGTCTGGCCGAAGTCGGGCAGCTAAAAACAGAAAAAGATAAACTAAGCACCAAGTGGACAATCTCCCCCTAAATCACCTTTGGGGGGGGGGGGGGAGTCCACTTGGTTAAAAATAGTATTTATCAGCCAATCAGATTTGAGTATAGCACATGCAGGCCTTATTGCTTGATTTGCCATTTAATTTCAGAGGGGATGTTTCACTTGGTCGGAGATTTTTCACATGGGCGGAAATTAACTCTTATTATGGTGTTCAGGGAGAGGGCCGGCCTATTAGCATGCGTGTTGATTAACATACCATAAAAAATGCTGTTGACTCGTTCGTTGCTTCAAGATTTGCAATTTTGATTTGCCCAGTTTAAGCAATTATTGCACGATAATAGACACACGCTTATCGCTTAGGGCTTAAATTAAACATTCGGCTTAGCGCCGGAAAATTTATGCTTTGAGATTTAGAATGTTTCTAGGCCATTCTTCAAGAAATCTGGCCGCGTCGTAAGCTATAAGATAAAACCGGCGCCACTGAGAGAAAACATTGAGAACAGCACAATACAAAAAGTTGTCGCGGCCGGTTCTAGGATAGGACCAACACACGAGCTGATCAGCTCATCACGGAGAACCGCTGATGTGCCCCTGCTTGGGAAATAGATAAAATTTATTTAAAAATTTTTCTGGGTTGGATAATGGTGCCTCACCTTCCAGCAACGAGCACAAATCATGGAGGGCCTCAAACATCCAACCTTTCGATTGACAGGCGGAGACATAACCACTTTACAACAACTGCAACATCGCTGCGATCGACACCAATGAGAGCAAACTTTGTGACCGGCACCACTGAAAAAAATATTGTGGCCGGCTTCACTGAACAAAAATAAAAATACTGGCGCGAATGTGGACAAACTTTGCGATCAGCGCTACTAAGAAACATTGCTGAAATCGTCACTACTGAAAACATTTGTCGCGACCGGCGAAACAGAATAAAATTAATACAATCAGTACGACAAAGCAATTTGCGGCGACGAGCGACACTGAAAAAATTCATTGCCAAAGGCGCGAAGGAGAATACGCGCGCGACTGAAAAAAATTGCTACGATCGGCACTGCTCAAAATATGAATGTGACAAAAAGAACAAAAAATCTTGCAAACCGCACACAAATTTAAAAATGCAAACATAGCGACCCGAAATTGTTGCGACCGGCACGGCTGAAAATATTGATGGGACTGGCGCAACAGAGAAACCGTTGCGGTTGGCACAACTGAATTTTTTTCTCGATTGAAACCACTGCAAAAAAATGTTGCAACCGGCGCAACTGCTAAAAATTGTTCCAATCGTTACGATATAAAATTTTGTTGCGACCGGCACTACTGACAAAACATGATGCCACCCGCGCGAAAGAGAGCAAACGTTGCGAACTGCGGTACTGAGAAAAAAACTGTTTCAATCGGAACGACTGAAAATATGGATGCGATTGATACCACAAAAACATTGCGAATGATAAAATGACAAGACTTCGTGGCGATTAGCACCCGAGTGAAAAAATTCTGCAATAGAAGTGACTGAGAGAAACCGTTAAGTTTGAAAAATTATTTGCCACCAGTATGACTGCGAAAATGGTTGCGACCAACGGTAATGAGAGAAATTGTTAGAAGCGGCACGACTGAAACTTTTTTGCAATCGTCGCGCATAAAAAAACTACGCATTGTCACCCATGGAATGAATTAAATTTTGTAGCTTTTCGCAGTTAAAAAAATTACAGAGTGCCTGTCGCAGTTAAAAAAAAACTACTGATAATTGGCAATAAAAATTTGCTTAAAAAAGTTGAACACGATCACCTTACAAAAGTTACGATTTTCGCTTTTAGAACCCTTCCAACAAAAAACTTCTCACAGAAAATTTACGAATCGTCACCCTTAAATTATAGATCGTCGGCCTCAAGAAAATGGACGGTTCGTCGACTTTAGAAAAATTACAAAACGCGGCACTTAGAAAGTCACGAATTGTCCCCTTAGAAAATTTACGAATCGCCACCTTGGAAAACTGACGGATCGTGGCCCTTCAAAAGTTACGATTGAACGTCTTTAGAAAAGTTACGAAGTATCGCACTTAGAAATGTTATGATTCCTCTCCCTATAGGAAAATTACAAAGTATCGAAGTTAGAAAAGACAAGGATTCACGCCTTTAGAAACCTTACGAGTTTTTCCCTGTACAAAATTCGAAAAATTAAAAAAAATGTCATCATTAGAAAAGTTAGAAATTGGCTCACGCTTTTAGTATGGTGTCAAACTGCTCTTTGAAAACGAAAAAGAGCGTTCTAGAACCTGCAGATCAAGCCACAATCTCAAATCAAGAGTTGGATAGACTTTAACACACGTCAATGTATCAAAAATTCCGAAAGCATGAAAACAATTTTGATGACTGTTTTAAATTTAGTCTTTTCAAACTATAAAACTTTCTTCAATGTCAAAAAAACTAATAACAAATCTTTGTGTATTTCTTTTCTGTGAATTCGGTATTATCACGAATTTCGCTTCATTTTACCATTAGGATAGCAAACTTCCTTATATTTTGGGATACTGATCAATGTTATTGATTCAACAATAAAAATTAGTTACGTGGGATTTCACAGCATATCCCATGCCATTCTAACCCATGTCGAATAGCCTATGCAATTTTAAGAGCTAGCCTGGCGGAGTTTCGGGCAGCTAAAACTTCAGAAACTTAAAACTGACTGAAACTATTCAAGGAGAGTGAAAATGTAAAAATCAAGTCAAACCGCTTCAATTTTTTTGGCATGACTTAAAAGACTATTTCATTTTCGACTCTTCGGGGGGGGGGGGGGGGGGCGAGGAGGAGGGAGGGGTGTCTTCTTGTAATAAAAAGACCGAACGCGCAAAAGTTTGCAGCCAATCAACGTCCTTTAAAAGTGGAAATACAACTAATTTTCTAACTGGCTTTTACATTTCGAATACTGAATTCACATAGTGGCTGACTCAAGTGTAATGTTGTCCTTATAAAAAATTGGCGAATTTGGTTCCATTTTGATATGTCATCAGATTTTGTCATAATTATTAATTTTTCTACTCAAATAATTGAAAAAAGCCAATAAGGAGTTTTTAACTCAAATAATTTTAAAAAATTGTTTTTGGAAATAATAAATAATTGGAAAAGGTTTAATTTTCTCAATCGGGATGATCCGTTGCAAAAGGACCAGTCCAGAGAAACAAACTGTTCATGAAAGCGCCCGGTGGATATCGTGCGTAGTCATCGGAAGTTATTGAGGGGAATACATGCGCTGTTTAAATGCTCTGTTTCAGATTAGAGAGATGTTAACTTGATACAATAATTAACTTAATTAACTAACCAGAATTTGTAACAATGCTCGAATGTCCATATCAGTGGCATTGCGACTAATACACCCCAACACAACAATGGCCCTGGGTTGAAATGCTGGATTGTACTGGAATGCGAATCTCTGTACTAACTCCGCCCACTGTTGCAGCCACAGACTGCCAGGGGGCACTTCGGACAGACAGGCTTCCATGATTTCAACCAGACTGTCAACCAGACATTCCAGATCCTGAAGAGAGAAAAAACTGCATTTGACTTTTCACATGGCCGGTTCGAAAATCTTAAGCTCTCAGGATTTCCCGATAACATTTTGAGAATTTTTCTGTAGATTTCGAAAACTGTAATTTATTGGATAAATTTTTGTCAAAGTAATAATTTTGTATAGCGATATGCTAATTTTGGACCTTTCCCTAATACTTTGATACTTTGCATTTAATTCATTCGACCGGGAAATTGACAAAAATTTTTGATAAAAAAATTCACATTTCAACAAAAATTTCGTTTGATTTTTTTTTGGGGGGGGGGGGGGGGGGGACAAAAGTGACTATTATCTGCAACTTGAAAACTGTTGACTCTTTTTCTTATTCTCCCACCTCAAATAAGCATCTTTTTTATGACGTGCTGAAGCATGAAAACCAAACAAGGTTAATCAAATCAGAATGCCAAATTTCACTACACTCGGTAACATAATTTCGACCAGAAGAAAAAATAAATCAAATGTGGTTGGCTAAGGAATAAGAGCCCAACTGACGAGTCAGGTAGATTTAAATTTGCAATAGTGGGTGATTCTTCGAACTCACCTGAAGTTTGAGTTTCTCGCCCACTCCGTTGATCTTCTCATTACACTGGAATGCAGTCACGGCCGAACTCTTCACGTCTTCAATGTAGAACAGTCTAAATAAGGAAAAGAGAAACAGTAAAAAAAACAATCAAACTACTCTAGAACATGCTCAGAAAATTGTCCAGAACATTTGGTTACATTGGCTATTTTTGAATCACCTGTAAATTCACCAAAAACAAACGCAGGCAAGAATTTTTTTTAACTTCAAATCAGGTAAACTAGTCATTATAGTTTAGAAAAAATTTCGTTTAAAACCAATATTTCGATCGCTCCAAATGGCCTGAACAAAACAATTCGCCACCAACCTGAAAATTTTCCGGCATTTTCTCCGATATAAAGATCGAACAAAAAAGAAAAAAGAAAACCACAATTCTCTGTTATTAAAAAGAATTCTTTGAATGGCTCGATAAAATAGAATAGATGATCCACAAATTCCATCTCACAAATCACACCTTCCCTCGAAAATATCCTAAAAAAGCATTAAACTAGCTTAAAAAATAACATTAAACTTTTTCAAAAAGGCAAGAAAATCTGGATACAGAACTTAAAACTTAAATGTTCACCTATAGAATTTGTCCAAGGACAGTTCGGCCAAAAATAGTCTGAGGAATCTCATTGTTTCCTCACTGAACACCAGCTGGTTACAAGTGCAGAGAGAGTGGATAGTGTTGATCAGGAGTCCATGGGTAGAAGCACGCAGGTACTTCGGACCTAAAATGATAAATATTATTAATAAAAATTACAATCGTAATTATAAAAATAACTACAATCACAAAAACCATCACAACAATCTCAATCAGGGGCGGATTTAGGGGGGAAAGGATTGATTCTCTCGCCAATCAAAGGGTCCCTCCTTTGATACTATTTTATGACAACTAATTTCGACTAACCAATATATAGAATTTTCAAGAGAAAAACTCAATTTTTTGGTCAAAAGTTTCCAAAAAGTGGCCATAACAGCATTTTTGATCAATTTTCTTTCAAAAACATACGTGTTCTACTGCATTTTTGACCTGTTTTTTTTTCTTCAAAAAATTATAGTGTTATAGCATTTATAGTGTTCTGGGACCGCTCGGAAAATCAATGTGGTTGAGTTTTCATGCATTTGTCTCGAATAACAATAGTTTGAAAAAAAAACATTCCGAAAATTACAACAAACACTTAATTGGTCTTGAAAGAACATTTAAGAATCGGTGATGAAGTGAAAAAAAAGTGGGTAGACACCCGTTGAGCTGAAAAAATCTTTGTCACTCATAATGAATTTTGAGCTAAAAAAAAGTTTCGAAGCTCAAAGTTTTGAGGTTTCGCATACCCCCATAAATTAGGCACTAATTAATATTTATTATCACTCATCAAACGACGCAATACAAGGTGACTAAGACGATGTAAGATAAGTCAAAACCTTATAATCCGAATAAACTTCTCGATAAAAAACAAACAGAAGAGAAGATTTACAAATTCAGAGTTGGATTACAACCAAAATAAACATCAATTTAAAATAGAACGGGAGTGTAAACTACAGACATGCTCGAAAAATATCTGTTGGACAAATGATTCAGGAACTTTTTTCAAACAAATTTCTAACCTGAAAAAAGTCCATCTTCCGATTTGATGAAGCTTGCTCATCGCAAATGTGATAACAATCAGAATAATAAACTCATGATGATCAAAAACAGGGGCGGATCTAGGAGTTTCTCCTCGAGGGGGGGGGGGATTTTCAAAAAAAAAAAAATCGAAAATTTTATCGGCCTTTTTTAGGTCGACCAAATTAATTTTCCGAGCTATCCCAAAGCACTACAAAGACCCTGTTTAGGCCAAAACTTCTGCGCAGCAGGCAAAAATTTTGAAAAACGGGCCCGGCAAAAAAAGGCCTTTATTAGGCACTTTTAGAAAAATTTTGACCAAAAAATTGCGTTTTCTCAGCGCGCGCTCCCCCCCCCCCCCCCAAAAAAATTAGTATATACTGGCGCCAAAGGCTTCGTTATAAATATTTCAAGTCAGCGCCTTTAGAAAAATTTTATGGTCCGTCACCAAAAATGGGTATCTCAAAAAAGTACAAAGGGGGACCCTTTGGGTCGGCAGGGGGTCAAATCCCTGAGAAAGGGGGGCGTCCATCCCCCGCCCACCCCCTAAATCCGCCCCTGGTTACAATACATCTATATAACTTACCTGTAGACACTAGCATAGTGACCACGTGGAATATGTATGGCAGGTGGTTGGCCACATCCAGGGAGTTGTTGAAGGATAGCATGAGGAGGTATCTCTGCAGCACTGCCATCTCCTCCCACAACACGTGACTCTCCAGGGGAAACACGGGCGACTCACATGTCTTCTCTATAGTCTGCAAAACAAGTTAATAAGTTTACAAACAGGTTAATAAGTTAACGAAGCTAATCAAGTTAACTAAAGTTATTGTTAGCCTTTCAAAAAACACTTAATACTATGTATTTTGGTTACATAAAACGTCGAAGAATTGACTCATCGAATACTGAGCATCAAATGCTGGTGAACTAATTATGCCTAAAAAAATATAAATTGCCAAATTTAGAATCATTTTTAAAAATCGGATCCCATGAGGTCTCGAGTTTAATGTTTTGATCTCAATTTTTGCAATGGTTACCAGTCCTAATTACTTATAAGTTAGTATATAGTAATAATCAGTAATAGGTAAAATTAGTTGAAATTAGTATCAAATAGGCATTGCTACCTTGCACAGTCTGGATATGATCTTTTTAGACACCAGTTTGACATTTGAAGAAGCCAGTGCGACAGCTGTGTCAGCCATGATCTCCGCATTCGCCTTCTTAGCCTCACCTGCTATGCTGACCTGCGAAATTAAAAACATGACGTATTAGGAAAGGACTTGAGAACAAAATGAGTCTTTTGGTCGAAGACGAAGTAAAAGTCATGATATACTTTTTCTCACAATTCAAACATTTAGAAAAGGAAACAAGGATAGCTGATTACTGTACGAGAAAACCTTTTTTTTTTCAAATTAGTGTAGTTTTTTGAAAAACGTGGTGTGTTAAAATTATTTGAGTAAAACTATGATTTAGGCATATTCGATAGTCAGATTATTATAGGCAAACAGGACCACAGTTTTTGAAGAAAGATGACGAGAAAAACAAACAAAAAATCATGAAAAAAGATAATTTTTTCAACATTTTTTTGCAGAAATTTTATGATTTTTTGATTCCAAAAATGGCACTAAAAACTCCAAAAACTAAATTACTCGAGTAAAATTAAAATTAAGCATAAACTAGCTATTGTGAACGTCCTAAATTAAGCATAAATAAGATGCTCGCTCGCTTTACTCGCTCGAATTAGACGAAAAATCAATAATTTCAAAACCGGCTTTTCTCGACACTGGGAAAAACTTATTCAAATTTTTCATGTCGTTCGAATCACGACTAAAAAAACATTAGTATGATACATTATATAACTCTCTCCGTTGATTATTTGGGGTAGCTAATTTTGCGTGAAAAACAAAAAAAAAACACAAAAAAAAGAAAAGCTAAAACACACCGGAATACAAAGTTCCTCCCCATAATTAAATGGTCGGAACACCAATGATAGCCGGTTACTGTGCAAGTACCACAGAATTTTCCCATTATAGTCTTAAAAGTTTTTAAAAACATTCCAAGTAGTTTTATTTTTTTTGCGTGGTCTGCTAAAATATAGCCAACTGACAGTTGGAAAAGTGTACTGAACGCAAGGAAACTAAAAAAAAAACAGACTTGTTTTTTGAAAAATTTTCAAATTTATAATTTCCTAGAAAAAATAGATGCACTTAAATCGTTTTGAATCTGCGGAACAATTTATGATTGACATTTTTTGATAAAAATAACCCAATTTGAGAAAATTGGATCGATAGGTAAATTTTTTAATTCGCTGGAAAATGTGATAATTAAATTCCAATTTTCGAAACTAGAAATCTATCACAATTTTGGCTGTTTGATTGTGAAGTTCAGCTTCCTTTTAACAAAGGAAAAGAACAGAACTTAAAAAGAAAACAACAGTCATAACGTAAAAAACACAAAATTGAGCGTGAACAAATTTTGAGACTTTTCCTGGAAAAAAAAACTAAACAAAAAAATCACCAAGAATTATATAAGAGTACTCACTACGTTCATTACTCTGAACTAAAAAAATAGCACATAGGCAGATTCGACATACATAGTTAAATAGGACAATTGGAAAACAATTATGCAGACAAAAATTCAAAAAATTTTCAAACAATTTTTTTTTTAATAATTAAGAATAAAGAAGCTTTTGTAAGCCTGCATAGCCTCACCTCATTTGCCTGAAATTAAACCAAAAATTTCGAACTGGTTTTCTCGACACTGAGAATTTTTTCTTTTTTAAATATCGTTCAAATCACGACTGACAGAGCGTTAAGATGATATTTCACTCTATCTATTTCGATGATTATTTGTGGTACCTGATTTTTCGTGGAAAACAAAAAAATTTAAAAAAACTTCTCTGGTCGAAACAACCATTTGGACCAAAATAGTTCCTCAATTTCAATCTGAATCAAACGAATCAAATTTTTTGCTGTTATTCTGACCTGAGAAATAAAAATAGAAAATGATGAATTTAGCGTAATTATTACCTTTTGGATCAATTCATCGAAAAATTTTTAAGACACATTTTGAGGTGAGAGCCCGCGCCAAAAAACAAGTTTTTTGGCCAAACCTTTCCAATTTTTCCTAGAAAAAAGCTCTAAAAAACACACTTTTTAGAAGACTTGGTTATAGTGCAAGGGCAATTTGAGAACAAATTTTTTTAGGTCGAAGAACTTTTTAAATGATCTGAAGACGAAATGAAGTACTTTTAAAGTTCAAAATAAAATTCAAAAATTTAGAAATGGAAACAAAGACAGTTCCTCAATTTTGAGCTCTAAGAACTTATCAAAGATACTTAACCACAAAAGCAAACAAGAGAAAAAAAAACAATTTAAAATTATTATCAGAGTTAATCTGGTTGACTAACTGACCTTGCTGAAGATGGCTAGAAGCAAAACTTTTATCTTTCGTCTTTAAATCGAGACTAATTACAGTTAAACTTGATTGCGAGAAAAAAACGTAAACTAAGTCAAAAATTATTTAGATTAACAAACAGTCATTTCGACACACTCCCCCATCTTTTCACCCTCTGTAAATGATCCTGACAAATAACAAACATAACTATTTAACTAGATTGAACACTTATGATACAGGTCTGACCTTGATGAAGCTGTCGAGCACTACATCAATGAGTTCCTTCACTTTCCCAATGGTGCCCCATATCTTGGCCTGAATGGAGGGGTACATCTCCACTTCACTGATACTAGCCGTGATCAACTTGTCCAGAATGGCCGACACCTGAACATTGAAGATGCATTTAGAATAAATTAAGAACTATTTGAAACACACTTCGCTAGCACAAGCGAGATCAAGCCAAGAAGTAGCTTTAAAGAAGAGAAAAAAGGCAAGAAAATGGTAAAAAATTAATGAGATTTGAAAATTAAATGCCCTCTGCAGGCATCGAACCACATTATTTGAAAAAAGTCGACTCGTAACAACAAAGCATAAATTCGAATTCCACGCTTTCTTTTGTTTTTAGGAAATAGGCGGAACCAATCATCTAAACTAGTTTTCTCACGGGACCAAACAAATAAACAAGTACCGTAAATTTAACAAAATTTCATTTTGAGAACTTTTGTATATTTTATGCCGGAAAACAACTTCGTATTATTATTATATCGGTTTCGTATTAAGCTAATCATGTTAAATGTCTCTGAGGTCTTATTAGCTTGCCTTGTGTCGTTTGCTGTCGTCCGAGTGTCGGACAAACTTCTCCAAGTTAGGTAGCCAGGGGGTCATGTACTCCAGACAAAGGTGCTTCATCTCAATCGTCTCCTTGGAGAAGCCCTGGATACATTCTTCCAGGAACTGAAACAGAAAAAAATAAGGAATTAACTAGAATTTTCAAAAGAAAATGGAAAAAAATTAGAAAAGTAGGGAAAATTTGAAAGCAGAGCAAGTAAAAAAAAAATAAAATCAAAATTCACATAAAATTTCCAAAAAACTATTTTAGAAAAAAAAACAATCTAAAGCCGACAGACAGTTTCAGATTTAACACTTTTGATTTCAAACAGTTTCGCTGTCCACTCAAACTTTTTGCTGATCTTAATATGATATCGATCACTAACTGACCGGGTTGTCGCTAAACTGAAAAATGTTTACCTCCAAAGTGAGATGGTTTTCACTGGACGCCAGTCTGGAACTAATGGCCACAATGACCAGTGTGTTATTAGCGGGGATGCACAGACTGCTTGTTTCCAGTAAGTGGCCATCTATCTTCAGCTGGAAACTCTGAACTACACCACAGAAAAAGAAGAGAGATTATGTCATATCAAGAGCAAGATGATATAATAGTTATCGCAATAAGCAGCTGGTTAAGAATTAACAATTTCGGAAACTATAGTGAAGTCGGAAACTAGTGGGTGGCATGCAAGCAATAGAGTATTGAGTTCGAGTCCCTTTAGTGAAAAAATATTGGGACTAATTTCTTGGAAAGACCCTCCATATAGATACTACCTTAAACGTTTTTAACAAAAAAAATTGAAACAGGAAACGAGGAGTTATTATAGTGGTGTTGGCCAACTCAAATGCTTCTTTCTGTTGCCAATTATCCAAAACGCTGTGTTCTTGATCCCATTCTATATCTGCGCCAAACAGAAGTGTTCCTGGTTCCATAACAGCTTTTTCACAAACCTGTAAACAAAAAAACTGAAAAATTTTGTAAGGACATATGTTTACCCAGTGCGCACAGTAGATTGTAGGCTGCCGATCTCAGTTGTGGGTCACTGGATCCCAAATTCAACAATGCCAGATTCAGCAGAGTGCCTGGCACATCCTTAGGGGTCAACTTTGGGTGGATAGAGATGGAATCCTGAAACGAATTTGTGAACATGCGCTGCAATTTGTAAAGTGAGCTGGTTATATGCGCTCATGTCAACCTAAATAATTAATCTCCGGGCTGGTTCGAAACGAGGCTGAAACAAGTTTTACAAATTCTAGTCTTTGTTTATCATTACTCGTTTCTGTTTCGTGAAAGGAGGGATTGCCAACGAAAACTTTTTCATCGCTTTATAGAAATGCGAACCTTTTTAAAAATAAAATTTAGAAACCAAACATTTTAACGAAATACAAAGTTTTTTATGCGAATGCAAATTCTTTATGAAACTCGAAACCGCATCTTCAATGTATGATATTAGACAAAGTGCAAACAATTATAGCTAGTTATCATGATATTTGCTTCGTCATTATAAACACAGCGTGCTTCAAAATATATAAGCTCTGTTGAAAAGTTTTTCGTCAAACTGGTGACGCATATAACGAAAAAAATTTGCTTCAAGTTACATGCAAGCAATATAAAGTTATATTTTATTCGTGAATTTACGTCATAGTTCAGAGCCAAAAACTAAACCAAAAAATCAGTAAACCTTTTTTTAAATAAAAAATAGTAATCAATTATGCCTGTTTATGATCTTACTCTGACGCGGGGTTGAAACAAATCTTGAATATCTTATTTTTGCTTCACAGTTATTTTATTTTTTAAAATGGGAAGCGGTGGATCGAAAGCCAAGGTATGTCCGTAAAAATCTGTTTTTATGTCCATATTTGAAATAAAAGAATCAGCTTTTACACAGATTGGAAAAACCCATGTGATGTATTTTGAGGTTTCTATATTTTACAGAAGATCTATGAAATGTTATCAGGCATGTCTAATCATAGTCCATTTCAGTACTTTACTGAATGAAGCTCTTTTTTGCGACCCTGGGTAGTTTTTTGCGTCTAGTTGTTTCACGTGGTACCACTATTGCAGCCAAAATCAGTCAGTTTAAAAAATCAACCCAGCAGAAATATATTTTTAACTATTAGCTAAGAACGTTAAAAAACTTCACATGGTTGAATATCGCCTGTTTAAAGGTCCTCAGAATATTGGTTGTGTTCATGGATTATATCCAGAGCAAAAACTCTGAGCACACAAATGTAAGACTCATGTTGGAAAAAGCGAAATTTCATTGAAACAAAAGTTTACTTGAGTAAACAAACAAAGCTATCAAAATTTATTTCTTAAAATGTACCCTATGTTTCAGAACTCCGGCAGTAACGATTTGAACAACCAAGAATTCTCTCAATTCATGATTGAAGAACACAATAGGCAAGTACAGAAATCTAACGCTGCGGTGAAAAGTGTGAGGAATATGCAAATCAAGGTGACTTACGTTATGAATGACATGACTAATATAGGTGTTTTTTTTTTCAGAGTGATGTTACGTTTCAAGTGCTATAACTCAAAAGCAACAAAAAGTTTTGTAACCGACTGTTTTTTTCCGACCTCTTATTTACTTCGCCAATGAAATAATTTCTATTCTTCTTGAAAAATGCTAAAAAATTAATTCTTCCTTAAAATGTTCTGGCGATAATATATATTTTCTTGCCAATAACACAGTCTAGATAAAAAACAACATATCTTTTCGTTCAATGTTGGGTTGTTTGGAGCCAAAAAGAATCAAAATATTTGCTTCTTGTGATAGAACTTCGGCTAGATGAAAGTTAAACAAAAACAAACAAAACGCATTAGCAGAAATTTTTGCGCTCTAAAAATCAATTTTGCCCTCTTATTGCTGGAGAATTAGGTGGAACCTAATTACGTCATATCCGAATTGATTTATGGGTTATCAAATTGATTTATGGGCTATTAACATCCAGGTAGGGGCGGATCTAGGATTTTCTCGAGGAGGTATTTCCACAAAATTTTTTGAAAGTTTTGTCGACCTTTTTTTTTGAGGTAGGCCAAATTGATTTTCCGAGCTCTCCCAAATCAATTAAAACACACAGTTATGGTCAAATTTTTTGCGCCGTAAGCGAATTTTGGAAAAAAAGGCCAAAAAAGTTTTTAGGCACTTTTTGGACAGTTTTGACCGAAGAATCGTGTTTTTCGGCGCGCTCCCCCCCCCCCATAAACCGCTACTGCATCCAGGGATACTGTTTGTTTTTTTGTAAAATACCTCAAAATGAGACGGAAAAACTAGAATAAAAAATCTGTGCAAAACTGCTAGTAAAAAAAATTCAAAATTAAGGATAGAAAAACCAGAATCTTCGATGAGTATGAAATTGTATGACTGGCATTTTTTCAACGCAGATTGAAAAAATTGTGGCAAAACGGTTTTTTGTTGCGCATTGAAACGTCTTAAGCCTGTGAAACAATAGATTATAAAAAACGTTCGAGAAAAAAAAAAGTCCAGTAAATGTTGAACGTTTTTTTTTTGTTTTCAATTAAACAATTGCCAGCATACGATCACTGTCTGTTATGTATTGAAAATATATGGTCAGAAAATAAAAACTCGTTCGTGTTTTTCTCGCCACTAAGAAAAAATTTCAAAATTTTCATTAGATCGCAAGATCGCCATAAACCCTTGCGTGGTCATGGAAAACTTACATGAGAACGCAAATTCGGTTGCGTCATAAATGATGATCTATAATTTATATAGGTGGCTTATAACTCCAAAATTTCGTCTTTAAAATAAAACCCATAATTGTTTCGTCCAATAAAAAGGGGCGAAAACTTTCAATCTGGTATTTTATTTCTTCTTTTTGTATCATATTCTCATTCATTCTTGTATAACTATTTCAATCGTGATTCGATTGACTTTTTAAAAATTCGAAAATTTTTCCCAGTGTCCAGAAAACCAGTTTGAACTTTCTAAGTTTTAGTATAAATCGAGCGAGTAAAGCAATCGAGTATCGTTATATATAAAAAAAATTCGTTAAGGCTAAAATCTTCGATGTTAAATTTAGTTTTGCAAGCTTCATTTAGCGCAATAATTTTTAAACAATTTTTAAACTAATTACGTCATATCCGAATTGATTTATGGGTTATCAAATTGATTTATGGGCTATTAACATCCAGGTAGGGGCGGATCTAGGATTTTCTCGAGGAGGTATTTCCACAAATTTTTTTATTGAGGTAGGCCAAATTGATTTTCCGAGCTCTCCCAAATCAATTAAAACACACGGTTATGGTCAAATTTTTTGCGCCGTAAGCGAATTTTTGAAAAAAAGGCCAAAAAAGTTTTTAGGCATTTTTTGGACAGTTTTGACCGAAGAATCGTGTTTTTCGGAGCGCTCCCCCCATAAACCGCTACTGCATCCAGGGATACTGTTTTTTTTTTGTAAAATACCTCAAAATGAGACGGAACAAACTGGAATAAAAAATCTGTGCAAAACTGCTAGTAATAAAATTCAAAATTAAGGATAGAAAAACCAGAATCTTCAATGAAAAGTATGAAATTGTATGACTGGCATTTTTTCAACGCAGATTGAAAAAATTGTGGCAAAACGGTTTTTTGTTGCGCATTGAAACGTCTTAAGCCTGTGAAACAATTGATTATAAAAAACGTTCGAGAAAAAAAAATGTCCAGTAAATGTTGAACGTTTTTTTTTGTTCTCAATTAAACAATTGCCAGCATACGATCACTTTCTGTTATTTATTGAAAATATATGGTCAGAAAATAAAAACTCGTTCGTGTTTTTCTCGCCACTAAGAAAAAATTTCAAAATTTTCATTAGATCGCAAGATCGCCATAAACCCTTGCGTGGTCATGGAAAACTTACATAAGAACGCAAATTCGGTTGCGTCATAAATGATGATCTATAATTTATATAGGTGGCTTATAACTCCAAACTTTTGTCTTTAAAATAAAACCCATAATTGTTTCGTCCAAAAAAAGGGGCGAAAACTTTCAATCTGGTGTTTTATTTCTTCTTTTTGTATCATATTCTCATTCATGCTTATCTAACTATTTCAATCCTGATTCGATTGACTTTTTAAAAATTCAAAAAATTTTCCCGGTGTCCAGAAAACCAGTTTGAACTTTCTAAGTTTTAGTATAATTCGAGCGAGTAAAGCAATCGAGTATCGTTATATATGAAAAAAATTCGTTCAGGCTAAAATCTTCGATGTTAAATTTAGTTTTGCAAGCTTCATTTAGCTCAATAATTTTTAAACAAAAATCTAACTTTTTCTTGAGCAAAAAAAATACAAAAAAAATTTTTTTTTCATGATTTTTTTTTGCATTTCAATTTTTAAAAACAACTATTATCTATTATGCCTAATCAAGTAACCTTCCAAGCGTGGTATAGTTTTATATCACACCACGCACCAAAATTGTTGATTATTTTTTTAAGTTTTTGTTACGAATATGGTCGGAACAGCCAGTGTTACTTGCACAGCGACCGGCTATTCTTAATTTTTCAGGCAATGAATGAGACATGTATTTCAAACAAATTATTTCCCAATGGACAATTGAAATGATATTCAAAAAAAATCGAGAAACTGCCAAGAAACAACTATTTTGAAACTTAAAACTTTTAAAACTTTTCACAACTGTTAAGCTTCATTAACAAAAATGATGTCATTTCAGATAACCGGATCAACTTCTTAATATCTCTATTTTGTTTCTACTATAATTAAAAGAAAACTAAGCAAGAAAAAAAGATTTTCCGATTTTTATTTTTAAAACGAACAAAAAAACCACATGATGTTAAAAAATGAAAATAATGCACGCCGTTTATTAACACATGAAATTTGATTTAAGCAACTAAGTTTTCGTATCAGGTGCCGAAAGAGACATGGTAGTCCCCCTTTGAAGCACAGTTTGACTTGTGAGAGAGAAGCTCAAGAGTGGGCTGAGAAATTGGGACAGACAGGGTACAAAGAGCACAACACACAACAGAAGGACTTCGGGGAAAGCATATATAAGGCCACAAAACCAGTTTCACGTGAGGGGATATATTTTTAGATTTAAAAGAAACTTCTTGGTCATAGATACAGAGCTGATTTAAATTATCCGGACAAAACTTGAATTTTCAAACGCATTTTTCTCAAATTGGGTTAATATAAGACAAAAAGTGAAGAGAACAAAAGTTGCTTAGAATTTCCTCAGAATTAATATGGTGCAATTTTTTCTCCGAAACTCTCCGAAAATTTTACCCCAAAAATGGGTCATTTTGGCTTTTTTCAATTAATCAGAAGCCTCTTACTCCGCCCAACGAAGTTTAAGAAGGGTTAAATCTCCAAAAGTTTGCGCAAACTGTTTAAAGTTTGTTTTTAAACAGAGGTTCTGGGTTTTATATAGTAAAAATCACATTTATTGACTATCAAGTAAAAATTTTTTCTCTTATACTAGTTTTTGGAGATTTAACCCTTCTCAAACTTTGTTGGGCTGTGTAAGAGGCTTCTTGTGATATAATTTGCTTATCAATTAACAAAGCAGTTTCAGCGTATTTTTTGATTAATTGAAAAAACCAAAATGACCCGTTTTTGGGGTAAAATTTTGGTTGAGAGTTTCGGAGAAAAAATTGCACCATATTAATTCTGAGGAAATTCTAAGCAACTTTTGTTCTCTTCACTTTTTGTCTTATATTAACCCAATTTGAGAAAAACGTGTTTGAAAACTCAAGTTTTGTTCATTTTGTCCGGATAATTTAAATCAGCCTGTAGATTTAAAATAATGATACAAAAGATGAAAATCAAGTAAGGCAAGACAAAATTCGACGTGCGGTTTTTCAAAAAAACAGAAAAAGTTGGCAAGCGTTTTTTTTTATAGAATAACCCTCTCTCCCTGCACCCCCACCACCCAAACAAATTTTTGGACAAAAACATGTTTTAGATGCGTGCTTAAACCGCGAAATTGGTATATGCATGGACGACAACAATTAGTACGCAATCAAAACGAGACAAAATGCATTGTATAAAAAGAGACGGCCAAAACTTAGTGCTATAAAAAATTTCTGTTTCAGCGCGAGAGATAGTTGATGCGTGGTATGCTCAAAATACAACCTACAATTATGAGGAGCCCAACTTCAGTCACAGGACAGGGTACTTCACGCAGCTAGTCTGGAGGGAGTCAGAATTCGTGGGTGAGATATATTCACCCACACTATCTTTCAACTACCCACCAAATTTTATTGTTCTGACTTTCGATACGAAAGTAACGGAATATTTGTGCTCGGGGTGGGTTTTTTCTTCAGACAAATTTCGACTTTTTAACTAGCCATTTTTGACGGAATGTTTTTGTATCATTCGAAATGTATTGTTGTCCTGAGCTCAAGTTTGAAAAGATTTTTCACCTATGATCATTTTTCGTAAAGTTATGGGGTTTAAAGATTGCCATTTTGGCCAATTTGGGACAATTAACGCGTAAATTATTTCGCGCTATTAACGCGTAAGCGGAGATTTAATCAGTCTTAAAATCGTTCCAAATTGGTTGAAAGAAGCTTATTTGCCATAATTGATTTGTTACAAGGAGCGAAATCTATCCTTTAGTACTTAATATGGCGTGTGGGGGGATGATTTTCATAAAAAATTTCAAACTTAAGAAAAAAAAATTTTAATTTATTTTGATACATTTAATTTATTGATGTTACTACTGCTCCATAAAACCTTAAAAGGCAGTCGGAACATTCAGGGCTTCGCCCTGATACAAGCAGTCTTGTTATATTTTAAAAAGGAAGTTCGATGATTTTTGCGAGGGGGTAACTTTCAAAAAGCACAAAAAGAATTGTCATTCTTTTTGCTTTCTCCAATTTGATTTTCTATACTCTTCCGGAAATTTTCTCCCATATCAATTAATTTCAAAAATAACTAGTTTTATTTTTACAAACACTCATTAGAGATAATAAATTTTTTAAAAATTTAATCGAAGCAAATACTACTGTCTTTTTTAGTATCAAAGCAAATAGAACCTGGTAAGGCAGGGGACGATCCTGGTACGTTGACCAAATTCTTTTCCGAGCCTCTCTCGGATTACTATGAAGCCTTTTTTTGCTCCACAGGCAAGTTTTTGACACAGGGGCAAAACTTCTCTTCGCAAACACTAGCGAAAACATGACAAAAAGCGTCTCTAGATAACGCAATAAGAAAAATAAAATTAAGCCTCGATTTAGCAAAAAGTCGGCTAGGTCTAGGACTCGATATGCGATCTACTGTAATCAAGAGACTTTGAGTCTCATGTACTAACCACTCAACCACGCACGCTTAACCACCGTCAAACACTAGTCATGAAAAAAGCAGCAAAATGAGCTAATAAATTGCCAAAGCCATTCAGCAAAAGTGGCATCAAATATTAGTTTGCAAGTTTTAGTTTGAAATATAACAAACTGAAAGCATCCACACTAATTTTACATGTAACAAATTGCAAAGCATAAAGTCACATTATCTATAAAATATGCATTTCAAAAAATGCGAGATATATTGAGTTAGAAAATTTCTAAAATCGAGTTTTGATTATAATGTTGTTTGAAACAAATAACTTTTTTCGGGGTTCATTTAATGAATTAAAAATGCAGCAAATTGGTTACTTTATTCTATTTGAAGGTCAAAGCACATGCTATCAAAAAGCTGTAAAGGTGCCCCAAAAGTGGCACCAATGTTTGCGACTTAGTTGAGAAAAAAAGAAGGTTCTTAATAATCCACTAAGCTGACGCTAATAAACAGAAACAGTTCAAAAATGCCGTTTTTGGACAATTAAAAAAAAATTTGGTCCACTTTTTCGGAGCGCGCTCCCCTTCAAAATTAGTATATGTTGGCGCCTTCAGAACAATTTTAGAGTGGGTCGGCCGAAAATGGATGTTAAATGGGACCGGTTGGTTGGTGAGGGGGTCGAACACCAAAAGCAAGGCGTCCGTCTCCCCGCACTCCCCCTAAATCCTCCCCCCAGTGTAAGGCATTAAAAAGTAAGGCATTTCAGGCGTGCAAATAGTTTCCAGGAAGGGTTGGCACTTTTTCATAAACTTATGGAGGTTTGGATACTGTAACTCTTCGCAAATTTGGGATGATTGACTCGCGACATATTTCTTTGTATTAGGGCATAGGCGGCAAATTAGTCCGGCTCTTTTTCCAGGTGTGGGTCGATCTCAGACAAAACATGGGACATTCGTGGTTGTCAACTATGACCCCCCTGGAAACATATTATACGAGGGACAGTTCGAGTACAACGTCCAAGAACCACAAGGACATGGATGAAAACAGCAGGAAAAAAAGAAGAAAAATCTACAATGAAGCTGATATTTTTTGTTTGGAATAAAATTTCATGTTTTATTTTTGTATCCCTGCTGACAAACACACAACTACAAAAGCTTGACAATTCACGTAAAACAACAAAATATGCTTTAGATAACTTTTTATGGCAAATTCTTTGGATTTATTTGCGTGATATATAACTTTTCACTTTTCAATTTTTTCTTAGTTCTTCAGAGTTTGAGAAAAGCCTAAGAACAGATTCGTGTTTTCGTAGGTGGGTTTAAATTATGCAAAGAAAATAACTTCAGCAAAATATTGTGGGAAAGTGAGCCTAAAATGATATTTCGGCTCTGACCGAATCATTGATTTCCTACTTAATCGCCCCCCTGAAATCAAACGCACGAGGATGTCATTAGAAACGAGGATGTCAAGCGAAACGAGGATGTCATTAGAATAAAGTTTGGGTCAGTTAATGGATGGAGTTAAAACGTCATCATATGGCGGAACTTATGGCAAGCGAAAGGCAAATTTCTCAAATAAAATAAACAATTTATCTCTTTGATACTGGAATATATACAGAAAAAAATAGTAGCTTTTTCTGCAAGTGACAGCGAAACTTTGAACTACAAAAATGAAGAAAAAAACAAAAAAATCTCAAATACTTTTTTTTCCAAATCGAATTATATACTTAACTAGTAGTAATTATTTAATAATTTAATGGTCATTATTATTATGGTTATTAACTAATATAACTCACACTCTGAGACAGTTCCCATCTGGTTCTGATGTGGATGATGGCCTTGACTATGGCGTCACAGTCATTGTGTATGAAGCACCAGGGAGCAGCATTCACCACAGTTAGAGAGAACTGGTTGTCCTCCACCACGTACACCTCAAATGACATAACACATTACATAATACTTCTCACATAAGGTTTTCTTACGATTATTACGTACACCTGAAAAAACATATTACATAATTGTTAAAATGTTCTTAAATAAAGGTTTCTTAGGTGAATGACAAGGAGACGGGTCTAGTCTTGATCTAGACACTGAACTTAATAAAGAGCAAAACAAACGAAATGAAGGCTTTTTGGCGGTCAATTGAACAATTTAGGTGGTAAACTTACAATTGTTTCAAAACTTGCTTGCCTTCAATCGATCAAAAATAAGACTAACTGGTGTCCTAAATAAAGTTACAGTATTCGGCTAATAATTGTCTTCTAATTGGTCGCCTCGCTTCTGCTTTCTTTGCTAGACTGTCTCTCATAATTGTTTGTTAAGTTCACTGTCTTGATTCACCGTTTCTTATAATTATTATGTAAAAAGTTACTCTTAAAGGGGAGTGCGGTCTGTATTTAGACAACCGCGTATTCATACTCGTCAGTAAGCAGACAAATACTAAATTAACCAATCAGAATCGAGATGGGAAAAAGCACACTTTCGAAATAAATAATTATTATTTATTAATTTCTTCTTTTTCTCGGTTCTAATTGGTTAATATAGTATTTGTCTGCTTACTGACGAGTAGGAATACGCGATTGTCTAAATACTGCTACGTAACCACCTAAAGGATATATTTCATAAAATAGTCACTGGAGTGCCCCGGAACTTTAAGAACTTTTTTGTTGAAAAACATAGTCGATTATACAGATTCCTAACACAAGGTGTGCATATAACCACACTTACCTTGTTTACGTAAGGTATTAGGTAATATTACAGTATAGTTATATAACAAAAAATCACTTCCTATTGCATCCTATTTTTAAGAATCTTTTTTTAAAAAATCGATGCCTTCTAAATAGATGCAATATCTACCTAATGCCGTGCGTAAAGAAGGTAAGTAAGGCACCATTCAATATTTAAAAAAGAGATTCTTAAATATGGGATGCAATAAAGTTTTCACACGAGATAATAAACTTATAATGCACGTAACTTTTGATTACCTGAATAATTATTGTATATTGGTATAATTATTGCAAAAAGAGTAAAACTAAAGGATGCTTAACCAATGATTTAATTCTTTTTAGGGGTGCTTATTTGTTTCTACGGTACCAATAGGAGTGACAGTTGAAAAATACTAATTATGTAACATTACATAAGAGTTATGTAATAGTGACTCACTTCTTCTATCTCTGAGGCATAGCATATGTCATTCAGCACTGCTCTGTGTTCCAGTATCTTCACCTTCTCGGCCGATGTCACCTGGATGGCATTTGAGCCCACTTTGATGACCGCCTTCATGTCTTTGTGCGACAACTTCAAAGCATTTGGAAATACCTATAAACAGATTTTTGGTGTTATACAATAATCCAGCCGAAGTATAAACCATAATTTAGTAGAAGTATTTGTTCCATAATAGTTATAAAAATTATGTACCAGTTACGAAAGTCTTGCCTTGACATGACGGAACTTTTCGGCTGGCCTACATACTCTGTGGATTTGTTGGCAGTTTTACACTTCCGTTTGTTTGTTCACATTAAAAAACTTTTTTACAGATTTTAAAACCACTACTAGGTGAAAAAAAATAACTTCTTGCAAAGCGAAGAAATTCTAATAAATGTGATAACTGGAGCTAATATCCTGATAGATAAGGATGCTGATAGCAAGCAAAACAATCTGAGTCATCCTAGCACTAAATGCTGTGATCGAACAAATAATTTGAAAACGACTGGAAATGCTTTCAGCAAATAGACAAAAACTGCTGACCCGGCTTGGTAGCGACTGCTGATTGTAATCCAATTAACTCAAGTCATTCAATTACATAATCTATTCAATTAGAAAAGACATTTGGTTCTTTTCTGTTAAACAGCCCAAGATTGACAAAATGTTAGTGAGCTTATGTTTTTATTAAAAATTGTCATTTTCTTTTGCTGCTGATTGTTTTGTTAATAATTTCAACCAATCAAATTTGAAATGAAGATGCAATTTTTAAAATAACCATACGATTAGTTTTGGGCCGTATAACAAAAACACCCGAACGTCTTGACGTCTTAACAACTGATGGACCAGGATTGAAAGATATCATCACTAGGATCTGGTTAACGCCCTTCTAATTCGGTTTTCAGAAACTCATATTTGATGGCCACATTTTGAACAGCATAAAAAAATTCTTAGAGAAAAATCATTTAAAACTCTTAAGCTATGTATCAGTAAAAACGCGAGTAGTATAAATACGAGCGCATAAGAATTAAAACTTAATTAGTTTTCTACATTTCTGAAGTAAAAATGTTGGTGCTAGGGATTTAAGCAGACCGGGTTTTTTTAGCAGACTCAGAACAATTATAAAGTGTGTTAGCTAACTTCAAACTCGACATTGGCGATAAGCGACCGCTTGCTCCGCTGCGCTTTAATTCAACACGAGTTTTATTGTGCGCGTAAATCTTTGTTTTCCCGCTAATTTAGACAGTTGTGTTTTTGAAGTTGATAGTTTTGTTGACAAATCGTGAGATAATTGTCTTAGTTGGCGAAGCTTGGTCCCAGACTGAGCGTCTTTTTGAGTCTGTCAATCAATCATCCATCACTTTATTACGTTGGTTTGACTCATTTTAAACTTTTTATGCTAAAAGATTGGCCTGCAAAACGATCGTTTCCCGAAAATTTTATACAGATATGGTTGTCAAAAATAGTACATTCATAGAGAAAATAGTTAACCTGGGTTAACCAAATTATCCATGTGTGAAAAACTTCTTCTCATACAATTCGATATAAATCTAATACAGAGAGTTAAATGAAATCTCTATAAAAAACAATTTTTCGTACATGAAAATTATATGCCTGACAATTTTTCCAACAACCAAAAATTGTTATTTTTGAAGTTTTGCTAGCAATTTTTGTGTTTTTAATCCGAAGAAACAATAACCAAGGATCTTCGATCATACAAAAACCAACTGGTTGAGGGAAAAACCTTACAGCTATATCATAATGGATTCTTTTTGTGCGATAATGCTTCATAGTTTACTCTAACTACGAGCACAAATTTTGAGCACTCGAGGTAAATTTGCTCATCATACATTTTTCTTAGATAGAAATTGTATCATAACAGTGTTTTACAATCAGTGTATTTTCTAAATTCTCGAATTTGTATTTCTCTCATATGCAAATTTTCAATTAAAAAGAACTATGATTGTTGTATTGCATTTCTGAGAAAAAATCTATTAAAATTTTTCTAGATGATGAAAATTCATGTTTTCAAACTTTTTTGGTGGTCGAACGAATAACACTGCGGTCGGAAACTCGCATTCATATTGAAAGAAAATGACTGGAATGTCCCGCCGCCTGGCCGAATTTCTGCTCTGGGGTCTTCTCTGTTATACGAGTGGCGTGTCACGAAGTCGAATAATAAACTGGTTCCCGGGTACCCGAAAAATAAATTCATTCGCGGATAGACGAAAAAATTATTTGTTCCCGTTAACCAAAAAATTCGATTCACTCCATGCCAAAATTAATTGCTAAAAATATTAAATTGTTTAATCATAAATAAGAATAAAAAGGAAAAGCTGAAAAGATCTTATTTTAGACAAAACTTTTTGAGACTAAGGCAAATATTTGAAAAACAACTGGCAATAAATCGGGATTTTGATTTTTTTTGACACTTGCTCCCCGCGTCCATCTCAAGACACTTACTTAATCTTGCTCCTATTTGGTTATTTAGTGGGTAGCCGCAAAATGTTTGTTCTCGGATTGTCAAAAAAACGTTATTGTATAGTCGAAACAAAATTTTTTCCCGGACAGCCAAAAAAATTTGTTCCCGGATAGCCGCATTTAATATTGCGTATCAAGTAGTCGCATTTTTATCGCTATCTGATTTCATGAAAACAAAGCTATTATGCATAGAAAATGTTTTGGGTCTATTGGATTTTTTGTTAGCAAAATTCATCTCAAGACACTTACTTAATCTTGCTCTTATTTGGTTATTTACTAGATAGCCGCAAAATTTTCTGTTCCCGGATTGTCAAAAAAAATGTTATTGGATAGTCAAAACAATTTTTTTCCCGGACAGCCAAAAACAAATTTGTTCCCGGATAGCTGCATTTAATATTGCGTATCAAGTAGTCGCATTTTTATCGCTATCTTATTCCATGAAAACAAAGCTATCACGCATTGAAAATGTTTTGAGTCTATTGGATGTTTTGTTAGCTAAGTTCCGAACAAAAATAGGATAGTTTAATCGTTCGAATAAAAGTGGCCCAAATTTTGTAACGAATTGGACTTTGTAGTCAAATTGTCTTTTGTAGCTAATTAACTTAACAAGAGACTTTCAGTTTTTCGGCTATCCGGAAATGCGGCTCTGTGGTTACGCACCGATGAACGATTCAATCAATATACGATATATACGATTCAATCCTCATACGATTCAATCCTCGATTCATATATACGAATTGAATATACGATTCAATCCTCATAAACGCCCAAATTCCCAATTACAGATACAATTTTTTACCTTTTGGTCCTTCTGTCAGTAAAATTGTCCCCATACTTTTTGAAGTAATTTTTTCTAACATAAAAGCAAAATCTTATTTTTCCAGGTAATATAAAGTAAGAGGAATGCCTCCTGCATCATTAAGAGGGAGGATCGAATGCGCGAAAATTATGCAAGCCAATCAGATTTCAGTGGTCATATATTCTAAGGAAACAAGCAATGAAATCAGCCAGTTTTGGACAGTTTAAAGGCTATTGATTGGTTACGATTGTCGCGCATTCGAACCTTCGCGCATGGGAATCGACCCCCCCCCGTAGAGAAGTAATTCTGACCTTTCTGTCTTCCTCCAGCGCGACTGTTCCCCCAGGTAATTGTTGTTGCTCGGGGGAGACGAAGTCATTCAGTTGAGAGAGTGAGTCTAGGAACACCAGCTTACGGTTGGCCTAAAATTCAAACAACACCCAAATTTGAAGTTTGCATTTGGGCTTTTTTCGTATATCAAGGAGTACCTCGACAACTCGCAAAACTAGACAGCTCTCAGTTATAAGAAAAATGACAGCTCGAGAAAAGTTTGATGAGAGAGAATTAGATTAGAAAGCAACCTCGGCTAGCTGCTCGAACTCTTCGCCACGGAAAAGGTTTTTTATCCTGAGCTTAGCGGCACCCATTTCTTGTTACCACGAGAACTCGTAGCAAATTTTTACGCATTCGGTATTTAGCCTATGAGAATAGATTTCATCACAATCAATACAAGTGGTATTCAGTGCCTACAAATTGTTGTATTAAGCCATTTCTGTCCGAAAAAATGTAACCTTTTTGCGTGAATTTAACGCTAAAAGTTCAGACAAGCGGGGAAGGCCGCACCGAGAAATAAACTATTTTGTTTCTGTCATGACGGCTTTCCTAAGTGCTTTAGAAGTTAATGATACGATAACTAATTTTATCGGCCAAAAAACCAGAAAAAATTCTACATTTTTTGAAAAACATCTCACTTTCGAAAACCTTTTATGCTCTCTAGGTTAAAACTGTTTTCTTACCTTCAAACCGACAAGCAGTCTTTCGTGATATTTCACATACTCACGAAGCCACGAATTAAAGTTGATCACGTAAGCATACGCCAAGTTATGGAACATAATATCAGGAAGTACAATCATCGCTTTCTGGAGAAACTCAGTTTTAAATCGGTTTTCAGGGCCCGTATGAGTGAAATCTATCACTACCTCATAGGGTTTTGACATGTAAGGTTTGAGGGTAAGAATCACGTGAAATAATAACATATCACTGTTGATTGAATCAGTTTTGAATCGGCGAGAAATATAATAAAAAACTGGGTTTCCTGATTTTGAGTATCCACTTTGGTAGAAAATATTCATCGATTGAAGAAGTTTAAACTCGTCGTTCGTATGCGCTTGATGTTTGAGCATGAACTCTTCAAATTTGGGGGAGGTTAGATAATCCATGGTCGAAAGATGAGACTCGTAATGCATTTTGCAGTTTTCAGGAGGGCCTAAGTAAGCTAGAAGGGTCACTAACTTCTGGAAAGGTCGTCTCCCAATTACTTTTAAATCTCTATTTGTTGCCAAATAAGCGCCAATTGCTTCTTGGTAAGAGCTCAACAATCGGTGCAAAGATATCAACGAAACTTCTGTGACGTATGATTTGTGGTTGTTAATGTATTGTAAAATTTGGGTTTCGTTGGCGAGGTTCGAGAAGAATCTCCGCCCATTTTCGAATTGACTGGCTACGAATTCGTTGAAATATCGCATGTGAAGTTCTTTGGAAAACAGAACCTGAAATATTTGTCGGTTTTGGAAAGTATCTCAATGATAGTATATTATTTAAGCGTACAATTTTTTCAGTTTTTCAATATCTTTTTACATTTTCGGATGTTTATCTAACTTAAGGGCAATTTTGGTGTATTTGATATTAAAAATTCAAAACCAAACTCTGGAGACATTTGATAAAAAAATATTTGAGTATATGGAAACTACGAAAGAAATTTTTTTTGAGAGGAGTTTCAAGTTCAGATTAAAAGTATTTTTAGAGACTGACAAACCTGATTAGCGATGTTCTGCATGATTTTGCTCATCAACATCAATCCTCTTTGGATCCTGTTAAAAACCATTCTAACTCAATTTCTCACATCAAAAAATAGTCATCACTCTAAATATTTACGTAGCACTTAGTTTTCTAAATAATTATGAAGAAAACCATTAGTTGCCTCTCCATTAGCCTGCTTTGCATAATAATTTTTTTTGTGTTAAATGATTAATTTGAGCTAACTTGATTAATTAGTTGTTTTTCTAGGGCCAACATCTTAAGGGCCTTGTGCCTAGCGTTGGTCCTAGGCGGGCAAAAGTTTATTGATTATAAAATTGAACTGCTTTAAATGTCATTGACAATGTCCGCTGGAATTTTAAATTTAATTTAATTTAATAATCAACTGGTCGCCATGGTCGCTTAAGATTAAGACTGTTCAAGATTCGGTAAAAACTGCACTTGATATTCGGCTGTTGAAAAAACATAAACGACACAGTTGGAAAACAGTCATTAAACTCAAGGAAATCGGCAAAAACTACTGATTTCGAAGAAAAAGCTATATGGTTTTAAAACTATGAATTTTTCAAAAATAATTCAGACAAAAAATCTTGGTATCATTCGACTATCTCGACCAATTTAATGCAATAAAAGATTATAACGCAAAAAAAGTATTACTGTGTGGTATAAAACACCCGCTTCGTAAACGCAGTATAAGCTTCAAAACATACCAGACTCTGGTCGAGAAACTCGAAAGACACCGAATTTTAACCAAGACGGTTGAAGCCTAAAGTGAGCACTCAAACTGGGATGCTACTATTCCTTATATAATTTATATAATAATATATTTTCAAATCGGTAAATTACAATCAAAGTTCCATTTATGTATAATTTGATCAAGCAGCAACTTGGGAATCATCAGGAGCGTCCAATGATGCCGCCTTCTCGAGGTTGGACCCCACGCTCGTCGCCGCAAATGACACCAAAACCACCTCCTGTGTTTGGGAGCGCAGAAAGATCATCAGTTTATCTTTCGATATTATAGTTACCTGTTATTCGGCTGCTGGTAGAGCAGTCCGTTCTCATATGGAGACACAAGAGCCGGATTTATGAATCGGAGGAAGAGAGCACTCCCCACTGAGGAGATGGCAGAATCAGGCCACCTGTTGGAGACCACTTTGTGCAGGTAGATACACACCACCTTCAGCTGAATCGGTATTCTGGAAAGGTTAAATATTGGTCTTATGGCGCTCTCTCAAGTGATGGTAACGTAAAAGAATTCCTTATGTCTACTTTTGATAGTGTAGTGATATCACTGTGTAGTGGAAACACTGCAGTATTATTATTATAAATTTGGAAAATTATATCTGATTCGAAATGATTTCATTAATTTTAACATCTCATCAAAAACATCATAAACGATAATTTATGATCCTATTTAATAATTTATCCTAAGTGTGAATTTTAAAATGAAGAATAATACAATTAATCATTTACTAATCTCTTCTTAGCTAAGTTTTTCAGTTGCAAGAAATCAGTTATTGAGGAATGATCAAAATTTTCTGGAAAAATCAAAACAAAAATCAGCAATAGATCAAAATTAAACAGAGGCAGAGCGGAGCTTCGTATCATTTGCGATAAAACGCACGCAAAGTATTGAAAGGCAGAGAATAAAAATAGACGGAATCACTAGCAAAAAAATGAATAGTTGGAAGTCTTTTTTAAACATTTGGAAAAAAGCAAAATCAGCAAACACAAGCATTCAACAAACTTCATTCACCTAGCGTATACATAGTCGACAAAACTTGAGTAGTCGCCCTTCGAGACGAAAACAAACAAATGCCATGAAAAATGGTTGCGTGCACTGAAAAATTTCAGATTAAAATCGACTTAAATCGATTTGTTACAGACAACATACTGCATAAAAATCAATTTACCTCAGCCCATTTAGACACAGATTCAGAATGGATTTGAACGAATTTTACTGTAGAAAAATAAACGATTCTATTGCCTAAGATTCAGTAGTCCGATACAGTCACTTTCGGAGAGTTACTAACTTCGAACCAAAAATTTTCGGAGAATCACCCAAACTTTTCGCAATATAAAGCTTCACGCAGTGAGTAAAAGCTAGTTCAGGTAAATTTCTTGAACTTACATTTTTTGGAGATCAATAATTTAAGAGCAATTGTGTATAAAATATCAACAAAAAATGAAAAATTCAATCTAAAGCAATTAATTTAGCTGATGAAACCTCGAGTTTTGTTTTCTTGCAAGTCAAACATCAGCACAAAAAAGTCAACTGCAAAGCATTTTTTCAAAATTTCTTATCAATTAATTCAGATTGATTGATGTGCCAGATCCTCAAAAAATGTGTAATTAATCCATGTAACAACTGTATAATATAACAACTGTATAATATAAAAATAGAAAATCTGCATATTATCTGCATATAAACTGTATAGAGTGACTATAAAATTGAGTGGTTAAAAATCGAATTAAATCTATTTAAACTATTTTAACTACGTATAAAACTACATTATTAAAACATAGCCAACTGACAGTTTTTAATTCCTCTGGAAAATCTGAACATTAAAATTACGTTTTTCGTGACCTTTACACTTTTTCTGTTCGATAGTGGATTTTGCCTTCCTTCTAACAAAAGAAATGAACTGAACTTGAAAAAATTCAAACAGCGAAAAATCAAAAAAATCGAGCGTGTACAAAGTGTAAGACTTTTTCCTGAAAAAAGGCAAAACACCACTAAAACTTATATAAGAGTACTCATCACGTTCAGTTTTTGTTAAAAAAACCAAAAACATGGATTGAATTTGATTCAAAATTGATTGAAACGAAATGTTTTAACTACCTTTGATATCAAACTAACTCGATTTTAAATCAGATTTTTCAGGTCTTTTCAACAATAGCCTTTTAAAATCGATTGCAAACCATTTCTTATCATTTTTTTTGAGCAATTAAGTATAAAAACTATTACACCACCTCTTGAACACGCAAAATGGTAAAAATCAATTTAACACGCAAAATGGTAAATAATATGTTAAAAAGGATTAAGCCGATGATATATAAGCCTAACCAATTTGATTGAAAAAAAAATTAAAAAACTTTCAATTTTTGAATTGGTAATTTACAAATTACAAAGTGACGGTCAATATAGTATGAAAAATTAAGGAAGAAAAAAATCCCATGCTTATAGAAATTAAGCAAAAAAATTAGCAGACAAACTAAAGTGAGACAAGACAGTTCACTTCTTATCCGACAAAATTCAATTTCATACATACTGAAAATACAAGAACCTGCCTTTTCGCGATTACAACTCACTTGCTATCGCAATTGAAATACTACTTAAAATAGCAAAAACAGTAAAAATGAAGTAAGACTAAATTCTAAGAATTAAACCATAAAAATAACTTTATCTCAATTGAGATCCAAGCCATAATACCGAAGAAACAAAACAAGCGCCAATCAAATATTTTTTTTTGCATTAATTCTAGGAAACTTAGGAAAAAACTCACTTTTCTGATGACATCATGATGGTGTTGAAGAATCTCTCGGTGAGGGCGATCAAGTTGGCCTGATTGTCTTCCAACTTCTCATTCCTCTCCAGTTTAGTCGAGTCGACCTGCGAAAATCAAAAGTAATAATTTAGTGAGCAAAAACAACCTTAAAGTTAAAGCAATTCAAAGTACAGCAAATCAAAAAAGATTATTCGATCAAATATTTCTAATACATTAAGCAAGAAACCATAGATAAAGCAATGCTTAGAAATTCTTAAAACATAGTCAACTGACAGTTGGAAAAGAGTAATGAACGCAAGGGTACTGAAAAAAAACCGACTTGTTTTTTCAAAATTCTTCAACTTTTGAATTTCGAATAAAAAATTAGACGGCCTTAATCTCTTTGAATTTGTAGAACAATTATCTTGGACACTTTTTGTTAAAATTAGCTCAATTTGAGAAAACTGGATCAATAGGTAAAACTTTTATTTCGCTGGGAAATCTGATAATTAATTTCCATTTTCAAAATTAAAAGTCGATCACGTTTTTCGTGACTTTTACAATTTCGCTGTTCGATAGTGGAGTTGCCTTCCTTTTAACAATAGAAATACACTGAACTTAAAAAAATCACAAGTCAAACCGCGAAAAATCAAAATTGAGCGTGAACAAAGAGCGTGGACTTCTTCCTGAAAAAAAAAAAAAAATCAGCAAGACCTATATAAGAGTCTTCACTACATTCATTACTCTTAAAAATTGCAATGATAATTTGCCAAAATACACAAAAATAACTAATATGCCGAAGTCAACTGCACATTTTTTAAAGAGTTTGTGCACCAGCGAGTTTGGGGGGGGGGGCTTTGTACTTTTTTGAGATATCATTTTATGACTGATTGGCCCTAAAAAACAAGTCGGTTTTTTAGGGTCTCCCCCTCAAAATTAATATATACTATTTTTGAGGGGGAGCGCGCGCCAAAAAAACGCAATTTTTTGGTCAAACTTTTTCAAAAAGTGCCTAAAACGTCTTTTTTGCCTGTTTTTTCAAAAAAAAAAATTGCCTGCGGCGCAAAAATTTGGTAAAAGCGGGGTTTTTATAGTAATTTAGAAGCCTCCTCCTCTTCTGGAGAAAATCCTAGACCAGCAAAAAAGATAACTATTAAAAATCTAATGGAAAGAATTGTAAATGTCTTCGCACTGAATATCGTACTGTATATTTACTGTATATCAATTGAAGTCAAAACTTAGCACAAGAAAAACAAAATGTGGAAAAAATACAGAAATAAACGTGAAAAATAACAAAAAACCAAAGAATTCACACCTCATAGGAGCACTGAATATTCTCTTCTCTGAACAAGTCTTGTAGTAGAGGAGATATGACTTCTTGGAGGTAGCAAGTGCCGAAGAACTTGAAACAGTATGTCATCACTTTACAAGCTAAGCTGTTGCCACGCAAGAAACAGTGCATGTTGTCCGCTGCGTCTACCTGAAAGGAGAGTGTTGCAAGAATTTTTTGCACATGGTCAGAAAATTTATTTTCAATCAAAACTAATGTCCGCTGCGTCTACCTGAAAGAAGAGTTGCAAAAAATTTTTTGAACAATCAGAAAATTTATTTTCAATCAAAACTAGAATTATTCATTTATTCATCATGAGTAATAAATTTTCGATAACTAAATTTACAAAAAAGAGTTTAGCTCATACTAGGGCAGCCAGAAAGCCAACATGCAGCTTGTTGAAGGCTACCCCGTAAAATAGTAAAAACCAATGATATCAACTGTTAAATGAAATAAAGATCAAACAATAGACTTTTTGTTAATTATTGAAAAGAATACAAATTGAGAATTATTTGAGTTTATCATCACTTGAAGGAAAACAACTCGAACGTTCTCATAATCGTCTCCAACACCAGCGAAACTTGAAGCAAATTGAAGCATTCTTCCTTGACACTGGGAAAATTTATGAGATATTTATCATTATATTGTGAACTATAGATATGAGTCCGCAATGCTTTAATGAAACTACAATTTTTTTCCCTCGTCTTCAATAACGAAACAAAACTGGTAATAACTTACTTCTCTCGAGAACAAATTGAACAACAGTTGATGTAGTAGATTCTTGGCATCAAACAGAGACACCAGGACGCGACTCAGTTCGTCAATGTGTTGAGGGGACACGACACTGGACAGTGCCATCACAATAGGCAGTTCTCCTCTGTCGGCTGACAACATAGTCACGTGATCCACTAGTTGTTCATACCTAGCACAAAAATACTACGGTGTGAGTTAACGTCTCCCCCCCCCCCCCCTTAATAGACCAAGATAATGTTTTCTACTCAGTAGTTAGTTTGAAGTAAGACGAAAAAACTGCTTGAGATGTTCCCTGTTTGTGCTGCATGATTTCGCAGCTATTCTTTGGTAGAACAAAAAATTTTTGCAAGTTTTGAAATTTATCAACAATTATAAAAGTTTTTTCAAGATTTTCGATGTTAAAAGCAACTCTGATAAACTATTAATGCCCGTTACAACTTTCGGTTCCTTCGGGAAACTTTTTTCATAATTTTCTACAGTTTGTCTAATTTTTGTACCAATAGCTGATCATATAGTTTGAAAGTCTCTTAGGGTTACTTTAACAGACTCTCAACAATAACTTTTTCCAGCCTACAAAATCAACCAATTTGAGCTAAAAACTGCAAAACAGAGATACTGAAATGATTTTTTTTCGCAGCGCTTTCAGTAGGCTGGATAGCAGTCAAGCGCAGTGGCGGATCTAGGATTTTCTCGAGGGGGGCGGATTTGTGGACTTTTTTTATATCGACTTTTTTTATTTTCTGAGCTCTCCCAAATCACTACAAAGACCTCATTTTGACCAAATTTTCTGCGCTGCAGGCTAAATTTAAAAAAAGCCAAAAAGGCGTTTTTAGGCACTCTTTGGAAAATTTTGACCAAAAAATCGCTTTTTTGGCGCTCGCTCCCCCCTGAAAATTAGTCTCCTGAAATAGCAGCATCAGTCATCCAAAAATGGACATCTGAAAATAGTACAAAGGGGACCCTTTGGGTAGGCAGGGGGTCGAATCCCTAGGGGGGGAACGTCCGCCCCCCCCCCTAATTCCGCTGGTGGTCAAGCGTCATCTTAAGACTGGTTTGCAAATAATCAAAAACAATGGTACATCCGTTTTCCGCAAAGCTTAATAACAAAATTTTCTTTGTTATGACTTTCTAAAAAAGTGAAGGAATATTTGCGCTGGTTTTTTTCTCCAGATAATCGCTCTTAAATTGCATCGAAAACATGTATTGAATTGGCATGTCGTTAAATTTTTGAGCTTATTTAAAATTCTTACAATAAATAAAACTAATGGGTTTCTTTTTCGTAATTAAAAAAAATAAAAAAAAATGGTATTGGCTTTCGAATAATTCTTTTGAGAAGGCATAGTTTGCAACTAAAATTTAAACCTGCTTAATAGACGATTTAGTTTCAGAATAGCTCAAAAATCAATTTTCTGGCATTTATCGAATTGATATGATACTTTGATTGAGTGCAATGCAGTGTACCTATCAGATCTGACAGTTTCGGCCAGTGTTTCAAATTGAGTTCCTCTCTGGAGTATTTTCGTCAGCACTTCAATGAAAGTGGCTCTAGTCTGAAGATCTTTCTGGTAGCCAAGACCTAAAAAAACAACACAAATCAGAATGATTTCTACGGTGAAACTGCAAAGTAATGGCCGAAACGATAAAAGCGAAAATTATTTTTTTTACACAAAGGCGAAGTTGCACATACACAAGCAAAAATATGACCGATAACGCTACTGGGAAAAACTGAATCAGTAAAACTTTACTCAAGAGTACATTTTTTCTGAGGTAACGCATACCAATTATAAGTCTACATAATTGCTAAGTGATGCAAGCCAAATATGACGCATTAGCCAGTCAATGTGAAAAAAAAAATTCCAACAAACATGCCTCAACTTATAGAGCGGACGCATTTTAGCTACCATACGAAAAAGTTCATTAAAAACATCCGACCTTGCCCAGGTTTGAACTTTCTTATTTTCTTGCGGGTCTCCTTCCCTACCTGTACGCTACAGATCCATGATACCTTGAAGCTAAAGTGCTCTTTTTGTAATATAATAGTCTGTGTTAATACCCTTAGAATTGGCTGTACTTAATTGCTGGTTATTGATCAAAATGAACACTTTCAAAATGAACACTAACATTTATGGCTTAGGTAGGAAAAAAAGGAGAGCTCATACTATCACGCAAGCTTTGCTTCTGTAAAATGCAAGAAAATATTTTTAAAAAATCCTGAAACTGAGAAATGCATTTCTTAGAAATAGAAAACGCAAACTGATTGTTTCAAATACGTTTCTAAGAAAAGCAAAACGAAAATTTTAACGAATAAACACACAACTGGCAATCTTTGAACCATAACTGTACAAAAAATGATCACAGGTAAAATATCTTTTCAAATTTAAGCTAGGGACAACAATACTTTTTGAATGATCTCGAAAAATTTTGACAAAAATGGCTAGTTAAAAAGTCGAAATTTGTCTGAAGAAAAAAAATCACCACGAGCACAAATATTCCGTTACTTTCGTTACAAAAGCCGGAACAAAAAAGTTGGTCTTAAAACTTCTCAGCGTAAATCTGATTGGTTAACAACTGTTAACTTGATTACAATAAACAGCAATGAAGAAAATCAATATACTGAGTTTACATTTCATAAAAAGAATTCACGTTAAAATGTTAATCGCTCCATGCATTGACTTAAATATAGAGTAATCAATGCGTAAGCGAAAATCATTCGAGCGGGCAAGTTATTAATTTGCATAATAGAGTTAATTTGTGTAATATCAAAACCTGTTTAACAAATTATAATTAAATTCCACACGCAGTCCTTCCGGATTTCGAATTCTCATAAAAATATTGTAAGAACTCTTGAAAGCTGATACATCTTGTCAGAATTCTAAAGCAACTATTATAAAAAAATGAAATCTGATATGAGACTTAATTACATGAAAAAAAATATGATGTAGAAATCTAATAAGAAAATAATACAGACGCCATTTTTGATGCTGTTTCCGGTATTTCAAAGTTTCTACTAGTCTAGATGATACACAGCAAAACTAGTAGCCAAACTCGGTACTGTTGAAAAACGTATCACTCATGATAAAAGATACGCGGAAATTTTCCGAGTCAAACTTGATTTATCAAATTCTAACTTGATTGTTTAGTTAGAAGTTTAAATAGCTTACAAATCACAGCTCAATTTTCAACAAAAATCCAAAAACTTTTATCGAGCGGAAAATGAGCCGAAAAAACTTTGGGAAAAAGCCGTAAAACCGAAAACAAAATTGTTGCCATGAAAAATTTTAATTATTTTATAACTAACATATCTAGTTATAAAATAATTAGAGTTTTAATTTCTTTTCTGAAAATTTTAGCTTTTGTGCGATCCAGAGTGGAGCTTAAAAGTTAGGAAACGACTCAATTTCAGAACCGAAATAATTTGAGCAGAATAAAGTTTTTAAGCGAAAAAAAAAGAAAATATACAAAGTCGAGACTAGTAAAACTACAAACAGCAGAAGTGAATCGAAAAATTAAAAGTAAATACAATGTAAATTATGTACAGCACAAGAACTCTACGATGTGGCAACTCATGTCATATAAGAATTGTATACCAATGGTGCAAGATTTTGCATTCCAAACTGCAAATTAAAAGATTTCAAAATTTTTAAGGATTTTTTAAACGGTTTTAAACGTTACGAGGCCAAACTGTGTATTTTTTGCATTGTAAGCGGATTCCGCAACAAGGACGCTCTTTTTGTTCTTTATTTTCCTTTGATAGTTCCGACAAATTTTAACATGTTTAAATACTTGTCTCTGGAATCCAGGATCATACAGACACAAAATTGTGCGCCTATCCAAAGCACAGTTTGGCCTTTTAATGAAGATTTCTCAAAAAGTTTCAAATTCTTTCTTACCGACGCACAGAAGAAAATTCTTGACTTTTTACAAACATTTGAACAAAAATACAAACTTTTGTATAGGTTTACAAAAAAATTCTATACAAAAACTGCAAGTCACTCGATACAAATAACACTGACCAAAGGACTATCAAATCCTCCCCATTTCAGGGACAACAATTATCATGCTCGCTTAATATGAACCATTTTAGAAGATTTTAATGCTGAAATCTGATTGGATAAAAACTGTTGACTCGACTCAATTACTAACCAATGGAATGTATCAATCCTGCGTCTATATTCGCACTGAGAAGATTACTCATTGCTTCCACAGTGACAGCCCTCAAAGATGCCACAGTAACAACTCCTCCAGAAGCACCTCTCAGTCCCCCACCCTCTCCACGTTCACCACCTGCACCCACCCCACCTGTCAATCAACGGGATACAATATTATCAAATAAACCTGGTTTTGGCTCTGTTCCAGCTGCCCTTTTTACCAATCACCTGTTACTAAAATTTGTAAGTTTTTTAAACAAATATATCTTAAAAGAAAATTCCGGTACTTATAGCAAAACATTGTCAAAATTAACCCACTAATTCACATCTACAGACTTTGGGCTATTACTGAACTGATCACTATCTCAAATCTGGATTAAGATTAGGACAATTTATCCACAAGAAAAAAGATCAACATACGAGCTGCTAGATCTTCACGGACAACTGCTGTTGTACCCCTGGTTAAGAGCTACATCAAATCATTAGTAGAGTTGTAAATCATAAGTAACAAAAAATTTCATCATTTTCACTTACCCGTTAGTCCGCCACATCCCCCTAGGTTCGAGAACATTCCATATCCTGGTCCGCCGTAACCTCTCTCCATCTGCTGTCTGTCTCCACCAAGTTGGTTCAGACCTCCAGCAATTGAGTCCCCTAGTGGCATTCAATTTAACAAAACCTAACTTCTACTGTTGTTAAACGGTTACGAAGCAAAAAGTGCCATAAAGTAGACACTTCGTAAGCCAATCAGAATAGAGAAAAAGAAGTACTTCGTACGTTTGTTTTCTTATCTCGATTGAGAGATTTTCTTATGACTTGTAGACTTTATGACACTCGATTGTGATTGGCTTACGACTTGCCTGCTTTATTACATGTCTTCTTTTTGACCGGACTTAATATCAATCTTATCAAATGTTTGCTAAACCTACTGTTTAACAAGATTACCTTAATCTTTTCGAGTAATAGAGACACGGCCCAAGAATTTTTTTAAAGTTTCTGCTGCAGGAAAAACTTTCAGAGTAATCATGCGTTTATTACAAAAAATTACGCTTAGCATAACAAGAAAAAATCACATAATTTTGAGCCTCTTCAAAATATAAAACCGGTTGCTCTTTAAAATATTTTTCTCTATAGGCCGAATTCTGCCAGATTCTGCTGCTAGCTGAATCTTTGGCGCCTGAATAGAGACCATAAATCGTTGTTTAAACAAATGCATAAGTTGTTATGTACTTAAACAATAGATTATCTGTGTTTATCATTTTTAAAGTTTTTTTTTCAGTGGAAAATAACACTAATTTTTTACATAATTATTGGACTGAAAGAGACTTAAAAATGATTGACTTTTTTTGAAAGCAATTAAATTTTTGATTAAAAAAAAAACTAATGTGGTAATAAATAAATATATAAAGATAAATATAGAAATGAATAGATAAATAAGAAAACAAATACATTTTATTCCGCTGGAACGTCTGATTATTTAAACTTATTTTGAAACTAGAAATTATAAGCAATTAAACAAGCCATTTTCATTTTTGTTAATTAAGTGTAGTTTATCTTAAAATCAAAAAGACCTATAAAGTGTCTTCACAGCGTTCAATGACATTTCATTGGTACCTGGTAATAATCAGGTAATCACGAGTTCTGCCGCTTCGTGTTTGACTATTAAAACGAAACTATAATTCGTACAGACTTTTCAGCGTTTAAATATGGGAAACAACTTTTCGAAACCTGATCGGCTGACGACTGAAATTTCCTGCAAGTCTTGATTATCTCCCATCTGGTAGTCTGCCTGTTGGTACAAATTGCCCCCTCCGCCCCACATATTTCCACCCCCTCCCCCACCTCCAAGAGCACCCAGTGCTCCTCCTAATGTGCCTGGGGTGTAATTGTACTGCAGAGCAAGGTCACGTGCCACAGAACAACAGTGCTGGCCTGAAACACAAATTCATTTTTAGAAACAGAGCTAACGAAAACACAAAAAAAAATTCATGAACCCAAAAAAGAAAGCACAAAAAGGACTGAAAAATGACTGATTATTTCTGAAGCATTTTCAAAATAATGGCAAAAAAGCTCTTTGAATTTGAAGAAACTTCTGATTGACACTTTTGTATATACAAAAGTAACCCAAATGGAGCGAATCGGATCAATTGTTAGTTATTTTCTTCAGCTGAGACAATTAAAAGTTGATATCCATCTTTGATTATAGCATTGAGTCACGTTTTAAATACGCGCAATTTTCACCTTTGTCATCGAATGTGGATCTCATATTTGGATTTTGCAATTTATTTTTTTCTAAGCCAACTTCAATTTCATTTGCTAATGGGAAGACAAATTAGAAAAACACTATGACATTTAGAAAAAAACTCATTATAAAATCAAAACCCTTGTATCTTATTAGATCCAGTTTATCATGCTTTAGGTTATCATCCGTTACAGTTATCGGTACTTTGCCTTGAGCAAAATATTTGTTTTTTTTTATTCAATGTTTCAATGGGAAACGTTTGTCATATCTACGTGGTACATATGCCGCCAATGCTATAGCTCTCATGCCATTAGTTCCAACGCCACGCATTTTCTAAATTTTGTTATCACTGTATCAAGTCTTTCAAACTTAAATAGGCTGATATCGTCTGTTTCATTTAATTAATTTTTGTTTAGGCAAAGTATATTGAACGGAGACTCGAGATTAACTAGACAAGCTTCTGAATCTGTGTGACAACTTTTAGAGATTGTAGATGAGATAAAAGAACTTTAATACTAGTGCAATTCAAATTAATACAGAACTCATTTGATTCATGATCCTTCCTGTTCATTACAAGTCCAAAAAACACCATTCAAGCAGCTCATCACTTTTTCAACAATAAGTTTTAGAAAAACTCCAACTTATTACAGTCCAAAAATTTAATATGTTTTCTGATCGCTCTTGCACACAAAATATATTGTTTCCTCTCTCGTACATGTTGATAAAATTGTTTCATCCCCTTTCATCATCATCTTCATGAAAATGACCTTATCAGTACTCAAATCTTCGCAAATTTTTATAACTTGCATTTTTTTGATGTTTCCTAGGTTTCTTTTGGTTTGCCGTTGATGATTCTTTTAAAAGCTGGGCAAATTGAACTATTACCGTTTTCTCTCAGGTCGTTCCTGATGGCAACCTATGAGCGATGAAAATTTCGACTTTGACAATTTGCGCCTCTAGTGCTTCACCAAAATCTACCATTTTGTTAATTCCATAATTTTTCTCTTCGCTCTTTATCATTTATCGTTTCAGCTAGGCCACAAATCTTTACGTTATCTCTTCGATAATAAATTTCCAATAACTCTGCCTCTGAAAGAGTTTTCAGAGTAAAATTTTCTCGAGCATCTTCAACTCACTCTTTAACACAAAACTATTTCGTCTTGAAATCTTGTCACTACTTCTAATACTGCCAAATCAATCGCTTGCCTGACTTAGTCTTTAACATTTACCAATTTGGGTATCAGGCCACTTTTTGATATCACATCTTCGACTTTCTTGGACATTTTCATTTGCAAAAAAAACTTCCTTCACCTATTCCCCTCAACCCACGAGGACTCAAATCGTTAAATGATCTTTAGCTAGAAGGATTGGAGCAAACAGCTGTTTGACTATGATAGTTCAGCGGTGCCATCTCTCTGGTTGAACAATCTTTCATTTCAGTATTCATAGTCTTTCTCTATTGAATAAGTTTATCATAACAATTAGATTACAATTAAGCAACTAGTTCTGTACGGTAGTAAGCTTTGGAAACCATTCCAACCGATTGCTACAGAGTTTTTATAGAGCGATTTGTACTTCTGGAAACCGTTATCGCTTCGGCAGGTGGGTGCGAGGGTTCGGATTGTTGCTTGGCCGTGTCGAATCATCTCTAGTATTCGTCCTATGAGTTACTTTAAGTTGGCTTCATTAATTCCCATTTGAGGGGGGCTGGTTGTCAATCTTAGTTCACTTGGGTTGTCAGCCATAGCAGGGACTATATCTTTGAAGCTTCAGACTAATTTAGGGGCGACTATTTGTTTGCTTCACTACTTATATCATTTGTTTATCTATCTTAGGTTAAGATTACTATTTCTTGGATTAGAGCAGAATCAACATTTCTACAGTAAGAATTTTATACGACAAAAATCTCTCAAATGGCTTCTTTTGATGCATCGACTGGTGAAGTTAGAAGCAAACTTCAATATAATGTACCAAAAATGGATGTTAATGTAAAAGAGCAGATTCCTGATAACAAACGAGAAAAAAGTATCTATGATGAGCCTGCACATGTTCAACGCAGCAGCGGACAAACAGGGGAGAAACAGCCACAACAGAATAATTGGCCTGTCCGATGCTTCTTGGTGATGATGATCGCAATGCTGGTTGCCGTTGTGTTTCTGGCAGTAAGTAGAATGTAAAATGTGAACTTTTTAGCAAGAATAATGAAGTTTATATCGGCAGTTTTTTGACAAAAACGAAAATAACAGTACTTCTTACAGTCAGAGCATCGGAACGATGTTATTCAATTACACTATTCAGTTACTCAATATTTTCGAGGAAGAGTTTCATCAACTCGAGACACCACATCTTGACAGCAGCACAAGGTTAACAAAACTTTTATCTCAAAGTGCACTAGGGATAAAAAAAGCAAAACCACGCAGAATCAACTTTAACCGCAGATTTGATCAAACAAAAAACTGGAAAGTTTCCTAATTCAATCAAGAAAAAATAATTATTTCCTAATTCAAGGCTGCGAAAATCTGGGCGAAAATACGGTCCGACAAAATCCACTGCAACAGTTTTGCAACAGCCACATGAAGGCCCCATATGCAACCCGCAATAAAGTACAACACTCGTGATTAAACTCTCTTAACTAGATCTATCTATGCTTGAACATTGCAATGTTTGACTTGTAATAAGCAAAAAGGCCTAAAATTAAAAAAAAAAAAACTCTTCGCTCATATTCTGAAGCATATAGCGAGGCATTGAAGCATTTCCCCCTTTGTAGACTTTAATGGGAGACTTTGATAGCCAAAAGTAGCCCAATTTGGAAATATAAAATTTCGTCTGTTGTTATCCGAGTGCATCAATAGAGCGACATTGAGTAAAAACATAACAAATTTGGTTAAAATCGAGAGCCACACAGAAAAACGCGCGTGAACACTTCCATTGAAAAAGTTTCATTCAACTGAAATAAAAGGAATTTACTTAAAAACGTAGCCAACAGAAAGTTTAAATGAGTTGAAGAAAACACGAATAAAAAATAAACAAATTTAAGTAATTATTCGAGATTTTTTCTAGACAGTCATATGGTCACTATTAACTCGTTCAATTTTTAAGACTTCCAACTATGTACTCAAACAATTTCAAAATAGAAAAAAAACATGGTGAACACCGTCAACAAACTCACCAAATTTTAGCAAAAAAAAATCGAAGAAGCGGCAGCTAAGCCGAAAATCAGAAGCAGACAAATAATAAGCAGAAAATTTTTGGAAACGGAATATTTCACTTTGGCAAAAACAAGCACTGCTCAGATTCGAACCAAGGACTTTTGCTGTCTCAGGCGTATAAAGTACCAAATGATTCTGTTAAACAAGATGTTAACCCGGAGAAAAATAATATAATCCGGTTTGATTACGCTTGCTAATAGCAAGCATAACAAATGGAACTCGGAAAAATGCGAACTAAATGCAGAGCGTAGTTTGCCTTCCTTTTGTCAAATAATTTTCACTTGAACTTAACCGAAATCGTAAGTCAAACCGCTCTTTGAAAAAACTAAAAAACCACACGATTATTAAAAGTGTTTTCTTAGTACTGAGTTCTAATAGGGCGATTTGTACTTCTTGGAACCGTTATCACATGGGAAGGTGGGTCCGAGGGGTTCCGTTTTTTGCATGCCCGTATCGAATTATCTCTGGGTTTATTTAAGTTAACGGGTGTAACTCATAGAAATTCGCAAGTGACTTCCTCCTCCTTGAAACTCGTTTTTTTAAAAAGAATATACACTTGCGCGAACACGACCAAAAAGCAGCTCTATCAAGTGAAATAAAAAAGAGTAGAAATAGGCCTCAAATTAGCAAAAACTCGGCTACGCGTAGTATTCGAATCTGCGACCTACTGCAATCAAGAGATTTTGAGTCTCACCCAGTATCCACTTAGCCACGCAAGCTCAACATCAGACAAAAACAAGTCACAAATAAAGCAGCCACATATGCTAATAAATTGCTAACGCGACTCAGCAAAAGTGGAACTAATTACAAACAGACTCAATTTTGCAACGACTGAAGGTATATAACGAACTGAAGGCATCCACACTAACTTTGCAAGTACAAAATCGCAAAACATAAAGCCACATTATGTATAAATTATGAATTTCAAAAAATTGCGAGATATATTGAGTTGGAAAATTTTCTGAAATCGAGTTTTTATTATTATTAAGTTGTTTTGAACAAATAACTTTTTTCGGTTCATTTGATGAATTAACAATTCATCAACTGTGTTAACTTATTACTATTCGAATGTCAAAGCACATGCTATGAAAAAGCTGTAAAGGTACCCAAAAGTGGCACCAATGTTTGCGAGTTAGGTTGGAAAAAAAGAACGTTCGTACTAATACACTCGCTTCGCAAAAGTAAACAAAAGAAATGAACTAAATTTAAAAAGAAATCAGAAGTCGAACCGTGAGTAAGTAAACTTGAGCTTGAACAACTTCTAAGACTTTTCCTGAAAAAAAAACAATTCATCAGCAGCTAATTAAGAGTCTGAACTACATTCATGGACTCTTAATTACAATTGCTATGACTTTCACTAAAACAGCCCAAGAAATGAGGCAGATTTTTTATGCTACAAAATTAAGGATACACTGAACGCTCAACGCGGCGAATAACTACTCGATTTCAGGTATATTTTCAATACTCAATTCGAATAGTAAAACTTTAAAGTGGCTAAAAGACAATAAACATAGAAAGAAAAAAATACAGACTTTTACACAAAAAATAAGCTACTCAAATTAAAACGAAAATTAAGTTAAATTCTGATGACTAAAACTAATTGTAATGCACAGAGGCAAAACTGCACTCCGGAAACAAAGCGATTAAAGGCAAAAACTAGCTCTAAGAAATAAGGAGAGAAAAGGTAAAAATAAGCTTTCAAAAACAAAACTTAGGTATGTGCCGGAATCTAACACTCAACCTGGAGATTAAGGGGGCCCACTCAACCTGGAGATTAAGGGGGCCATGTCCCTGGGTGGGAGAAACAGGGATTTGTAATAAAACACTTAGCTCGCGTGTGAAAAAAGTAATGAAAAAATATTTGTTAATGATACTATTCGATAATTTTGACAAGAAGTCTTGAATATTTCATCTTCTCCAATTGTTTGCCTTGGGGGTTGATAGGAGTGGCAACACGCCGGTTTGATAAAACTAAATGGTCCGACAAAATGGTTATCGAAAGTCATCAGTGTGTCCTAAGTTGAAAAAAAATCATCCAATAATGTTTGCAACTAGTTTGATTAGACAAAAAATAACAAAAGAAAAGAAAAACAAATCAATGTCTATAGCGCTCCTTCTTTAAACTTTCAACTGCAAGGTTCAATTTGAAAAATTTTCTTGAACTAATTTGATTAACAAACTGTTGCAATTTGTTCCATTATTTAGACATCGATTGTGGTTCTTGTGTTTCTGACTGTGTCTTTATCCAATGAAGCAGGTGAGACCAGGGATCAGCTGACTGAAACTTCTAGCAGAATTGAGACTATAGAGACTATTTTGGAAGAAAAGTTGGTGAGTTAAGTTTAATTTCTTAAATTTTTTTGCTAGTAAATAGTCATTCTCAAAATAATGCGCCATCTGAAAATAAGCTGAAGAATTTGCTATTTTTGGTTAATGATTTGTTACCTTGTCTAAGTTTACTATTTTATTCATCAGGATCAAGATTAGATTTCTTTTGATCTATCTAATCTAAGATTCAATCTTTCAATCATTATCGGAGATCAAGTACTGAGAAAAAAATCGCTACAACGTTCAAGTTAGAGCTTTTAAACGCTATAGCGGTCATGAAGCTTGCGGTTCAAGTAGGGCAACTGCTTCTCTATAGACATACCTTAGAAGAGCCTAACTTTAAATAATAACTCAAGATGTCTTTAAAAACTTTAAGTAAGTCGAATTTAAGAAAAAGGAAAGACAATTTTCTGACTACTACAAAAAAGCTGGTACATTATTCAAACATGCAGGGAACCTATTTTAAAATTTTTAAAATGAACTAGAAAAAATAACTATTCTCAAAGTCTGAAAGTTCCACTTTTTTGACCAAAAATCTAGAGATAACGGATGATAAAGTTATTGTAAACTGCTTCAAAAAATATTTTACATCAATAGCATCTAAACTCATTGAGGTAATTGAGGATGAACCAAAAATTAAGGCCAAACACTCGTATTTGTATACTGTTATTGCTACATATCTGACATATCTTAGAAATGTTTCGTTCAAAACTAGTTGTTTCCCGGAGCGTCTAAAGTGGGAAAAAGTATTACCCTTATTTAAGCAAGGATCAAAAACTCATCGAAATAAATATAGACCTATTTCATTACTTATTTGCTTGGTGAAAATTTAGGAGCGGTTTACGCACAAAAGATTATACAATTTTCTGGACATCTGTAAGATTTTCGATTCAAAGAAGTTTGGTTTTCAGAAGAAAAAACATAATACGGTCGATTCACTGGTAGAGCTAACTGAAAAAACAAGACGCAAGAAAATAAAATGAAATTTAGCATACTTCTCGACCATAAGAAAACTTTTGATACGTTAAATTAGGATATTATTTTGAACAAATTGGAAGCCTATGGAATAAGAGGGTTGTTCAGGATTGGTTTCGTAGCTATTTGGCTAACAGAAAACAAATAGTTTCTACAAATCGTAGTAATTCGCACTGGCTGCCGGTAGCTCATGGTGTGCCTCAAGGAACTGTCCTAGGCCCCCTACTGTTCCTTGCGTATGTAAACGATATGCCAGATAGCGTCAAACATTTGGAGGTTTACCTTTTTGCTGATGATACAAATGTAGCTTGTGGAAGACAAGATTTAGAAGTATTCAATAAAGATACTAGCAAAATTTGTCAGTGGTTGACTGCAAATAAGCTCACTTTCGGCAAAGATAAATCTGTGTTTGTAAATTGTAAAACTACATCCAATGCTTCTAGTATAAATATTTCTCTCAATAAAAATGATGTTAGTCCTCAACGTTAGTCCTTGAAAATGATGTTAGTGCTCTAATTACTTGGGTGTATATGTTGACTTCAATTTTTTAAAGATAACTCAAAAAAAATTGTGTCAAAATTAAGTAGACACTGTGGGGTTGTTACCAACTTGCGGCGTTTTAATTCCATTGAATTTCTTGTCAAATATTATTTCAGTAAATTCCAACCAACAATTCAATATGATTTGCTTGTGCATGGTTGTACTTGCTACACAAACGTAATTTCGATTTTTAAGATGGAGAAAAAAATAATCAGTGTGATTTACTTCAAACGAAAATTCGAAAGCATAAGAAAATTTTACTCTTCAAACAAAATACTGACAGTGCATGAGTTTTTTATTTACGATCTCTTGAAATTCTGTTTGAAATCCGGAAATAAAATCAATTCTACTAAGTATTTGAACAATTTTTCAATGTAAGAGCCAAAAGTTATTTAACGAGAAGTACAATATGGGTCAATTTCAGTAATCCTTTATGCAAAAGTAAATTAAAGGAAAAGTCAATTACAAATAGAGGATACAAGTGGCTATATGTATTGTGCGAAAATCGTATTTTGCCTGAAAGTTAATTAAAATGAGCAAGGATGCGATCAATTGCTTTTTGCATCGAATAAGAGACATATATATTCTTGAAAATCTTGATTTAGTGCGTCCGATTTTTTCTTCTCAAATTGGCCAATAATGATAATTTTTTTTTTTAAATACGTATATATATATCTTGGTAAATACATTGAGTATTATTATAATATTGGAATTTTGACTGATTCTTCTGAATGCCACTATGCAGAAAAAGAAATTTAGACTATATTCTCAAATCATGAGACGCTGAAGCTTTCTACTTTTCGAGATACAGCGATTTTTCAAAAAAAAAAAACAATTTTCAAAAACTTGAAAAAAAAAAGAAAATAAAGTACTTTTTTTGCAATGTTTTTATCTGAGCTTTACTTCGATGGTAAAATGCCTAACAATTTCATCCGAATAAGCAGAGAAATTATGCATTCAGAAACATTGTAGCTTAAAGAAATCGTAAAAAGAAAAAACCTTTGAAATTGCATTTTTTTCAAAATATTTTTTTTTTGTTATTATGATTATTTTTTCTCAATCATGATTTTCTGTCCCCAATCTCATGAGGGCACAGTGGTGCTATGCTGTAAAGGCAAGTTCCTTTGCAGGCAGCTTTCCTTGCTTAGATTTCCGTGCTGATATTGATTTTTTTTTATTTTTATTGTTCCTGCTTATTACAAAAATTAATTTGAAATATATTTAATGGTAAAAGCATTTATATTTTCAAGGGCATACTAATAGTGGGCATTTTTGATGCCTTTTGTCTGTCCTCTCTAAGCTTCAGTAAGTTCATTAATTTTCATTTATATTTGTTTCTTCAATTATAATGAAACGTAATTGATTTTGATTGCAGATTTAGGAATAATTTCTGCTTCTTACATTTAAACCACGAGTCAGCTTCATTTTGACACATTAGTTTCAGTGTCTGCATTCCGCATCGGTGGAGAATGTGGGAGCCGAGATAGTTTTCCAGAGGAGGGAACGACATGACGTTTTGTTCAACCGCGGATTTGAGGATTATGAAAGAGGGTTCGGAGATATTTGTGGATCGGGAGATAAGTGGTTGGGGTTACAGAAACTGCATATACTGACCCAAACTGGAAAATGGAACGTCCGCATTTCGATGCGCCAATTCTCAGACAATGCGTCTTTTTGGGGCGAGTGGACAGGTAAAAAAGATATATCAGTCATCGTCAAACAGCTGTCTCAAATAAAGCTGCAATACAAAAAAAGAACGACTGAAAAAAAACCATGGTAAATTGATTTCACCCAAAAACAAAAACAAAGCTTTGTTAAGCTAATGAGCATATAGATCTAGAAATTTGTTTAAGTGCATTTTTATACCTTATCGAAATCAGTTTTTTGCTAACGAACATAATAATTGGGTCGAATCATTGATTTTTAACCTCTGAAATAAACCCAGAACAATTCAAGCGCAAGTTCTTGAAACAAAATCTTTCAAAAACATTTAAAAATGATACAAGACTCGCATGAACTAAAAAAAAAAAATAAAACAAAAAATGTATCAAATAAAAAAGTATCTTTTTTGGTTTATTGACTTTTAAAATTGCCACCAAAAGTCATTGATATCATCGATCTTTCTAGATTGGCAGCTCAATCTTTATCATCAAGACTAACCAAAAAACTATTTTTCAGGTGTCAAAAAAAAACATTTTTGAAATGACTGTTAGCTAAACTCTTTACAATATTCTTAAAAAATTCAAATAAAAGCTCTTGCAACACACCTTCTCGTATCCCACTGACGGATACAATCACAGAAACAAAGGGTTTTATTGTCTTTTAGGCCAAGGTTCTTGCCTTTTTTTGAGTCAAACGACCCACTCATCAATGATAAAAAAGGCCATCAGGACAAAGAACAACAGGCAAAAAATTGCCATCAACTTTTTAACAGGAAAACAGCAAAAATTTCTAGTTTTACCAACCAAATCCTTGACGCCAAACAAAGCGATCAATTTTTTTTAACCCCATATCTTCTGTTACTTGGAATAACAGCAAAACAAGAGTCAAATCAAGCCTCGCAACTACAAATATTTAATTGAGACAGGGCTCGGAAAAAGTCTACTATTTAACCATTGGAGTTGTTCTCATAGGTGCAACATTTTTACTCACGGAAAGTTTTTACATAGTTTTACTCCCTTGCATATGCGTGTTGAAAATAAGCTTAAGAATTATAACAATGTGTTTAAGGCAAAGGGAAAATTACCGCCAAAGTTTTGTAGCTGCGATGAAGGGGTCAAACATTTTTTTTAAATTTCGAAACAAAAACGCGATTAACAGCATCGTAAGGTTCAACCTATTTTTTACTGTTATATTTTGAAGAATACTTTTCAGCACATTTTGAGTAGAAAAACCTAAGTGCAGTTCCAAGTGGGTTAAACTCTTGTTTTTCAGACTTCAGGATCGGTTCTGCTCCGCTTTACAGCATAACATTTGGCACAATGGTGGAAAATAGTGAGAACATACGCAACACCAGTGTTACAGGTTATGGTCTTGATTACCACAACGGAATGGCGTTTTCTACTGCTGACAGGGATCAGGACAAAGATGAAACCGGAAACTGTGCTGCAATTTGTGGAGGAGGCGGTTGGTGGTATGGATATTGTCAGGCCGTGAATTTGAACGGAAACAAAACCATTTCAGACACAGGTAATGGTACACAAATGACATACTACGATGGCGATGAATGGAAAAGGATTTCATCGAGTGAGATTAAAATGATTCGTGTTGCCTGATTGGACAGATGAAAGATATAAAATACAGTGTATGGAAGATTTAAGTAGAAAACAAAATGGACTTTAGGACCAAGTATAACAACTGTAATTACATAACGTAATTCAATAACAAGAATTTGACTCTTGACGAAGAATTTAGTTTTTAGTGTTAAGAATTTCCATTAGGATTCATCCGAAGAACTGAATAAGAAATTCATAAAAAACAAGGTTAGCAAAACTGTGCACTTATACTCATGGCAGATTTTTACTCCTTGCATATTTATATTCATGGCACATTTTTAGTCCCATGGATATGCGTGCAGGTGAATTTAAAAATCATAGGATAGTTTTCACTATCAGTAAGATTTAAAAAAAAACTTATATAAGATGCATGAGAAACGAAAATTATAATGTTGATAATGAGATTATGACTTGCCTTCTAAACCCCCCAAGTGGTGATGATGGTGGTGATGGTGCAGATTTCCCTGATGACCTCCATTCAGGTGTCCCCCCATCGCCATCCCAATTGGAACCCCTAGATTGGTCTGGGGGTTGCAGCACTCATTCAGTAGGTTCATGAAGAGCGAGAGGTATTTCTGAAAAGATATGGATGAATCTTCACATATTGTAATTCCGTACATTGATAACCAACTTACTGTTATTACTTATGATTAAATGTAGCATATTTAGAAGGGCGCTACTTTAAAAATAAAAGACAACGTGTGAAGCTTGCATATGCTAGACACGGTAAAAACTGTCACATATCTGCTGCGGCGGATTTAGTGTGCATATGTGTGTGTGTGTCTGAGCGTGTGGGAGGGGGGGGGGGGGGGGCACTGGCAAGAAAAAGACGGACATCCCACATCATCAATTTGACGAACTGATTCACCCAAAAGAGTCACTTTGTAGTAACAATTTGCAATGTCAGCAATTGGTGGCTCAAAACAGTTTTGGCATAATTTCTCATAACCTGGCAGAGCCGCATACGCACATTAGGCCAAATGAAGTATTTTTAGTGTTTAAAGAGATCTCAGAAATCGCTAAACCTAAAAAGCTGTTACAAAGCCGATAATTCCGACACCTGTTTGGCCGAGCAAAAAAAAATGTTTATATTACAAAAACATTAAAAACTTAGAAAACCCCTCCCTGAATTCCGGTTGCCAAATTTTTCCAAAACGTCTCTCCCTTGGTATAAATTTACGACATCCATTTTTGGCTGACCAACCTTATGAAGCGTCTTTGGCGCCATATAACTAAATTTGGTGGGGGGAGCGCGCCCAAAAATTGCAATTTTTGGTGAAATTTTTTGAAAAAGTGCCTTCTCGAGAGAAGTTTTTTGACAAAACAGGGTCCTTCTAAAATTTTCAGAGCTCGGAATAACAATTTTTCTTTCTAAAAACCACCCCTCCTAGAAACATTTGTGCGCAACGCGACTGCTCACCTCAAAACATTTCGATAAAACTTTTTTGCTCATCAAGCGACTCAGAGAGGCCTCCAAACCAATATATTATGCCGAAACTTTGTAAGCCAAATAAGAAAAAACTGATATACTGAAATCGGAGTTTGTAAAATTACAACCAACATAACAAACAAACTTCTCCTCTTTCAAAATAAGTGTGGATTGTCTCCCACTAAAAATAAATGTTGTAAAATAGTAGCAAAGCTGGAACCATTGCGCGGTGAGAGGGTTCAATCACTAAGTCTGCAACTTTTCAGAATAAAAAAAGTATAATTGATATCTGCTGACCTGGAAGAGTCTGCTCTTGGCCTCCATGACATCTCCTCCGTCTGCCTCCTCGCTCTGAAGAGGAAGTCCATACAACAGAGCAGCCACTGCTGTCATGGCCGCCTCATCCAACTCCCTATAATAAATTTAAAGAATTAATCAATCGATTAGCTCTTTTCCACATTAATATATTTAATATTGATGATATATAAATAACCAATATTTTATTGGCTAGAATATTGGCGAGGCGAAGATGTTTTTCGCTAATAATAATAACAAAACTGCACGTATCAGGACGAAGCCCTGAATGTTCCGACTCATATTTAAGGTGTATGGAGCAGTAATAACATGAAAAAAACTAAATGTAATAAAATCATCCCTCCACACGCCATAAAAAGCACAGTGATAGATTTCGTTCCTAGTAACAAATCAATTATGGCAAATAAGCTTCCTTCAACCAAATTGGAACAATTTCTAAGACGGATTAAATCTCTGCTCACGCGTTAACAGTGCGAAATATATCGCGCGTTAATTGTCCCAAATTGGCCAAAATGGTATTTTTTTTAAATCCCCATAACCTAACAAAAAATGATCACAGGTGAAATATCTTTTCAAAATTTAAGCTCAGGATAACAATACCTTTTGAACGATATTAAATAATTCCGTCAAAAGTGACTAGTTAAAAAGTCGAAAAATTCTCTGAAAAAAGCAACCCGAGCACAAATATTCCGTTACGAAAATCGGAACAATAATAAGCATAATAATCATAATAACAATAAATTTATTCAGTGCATATACGAGCATATATGGAGTTTTAGCACCAAAGAGGATAGCCAACAAGCAATAGATACCTTTAATTGGTTACCCTTTCTCAGACAAGTAGTTATAAAGTATATACATACAAGTAAATACAAACAAACAAATGCAAACAGGAGCTTTCAAAAAGAAAATAGAACAAAAACATACCTTGTAAAAAAATTTGTTTAATAATACTAAGAGGTTTTTTTCTGTAACGACTTATACACGACTTTGACTTACACGAGTCTAGACTTACATTACTTTCACGAATAACTTATTCTTAGATATCAGGCAGCAAAAAGGCAATTTTTCGTTGATTCATGGTGAATCAATAAAAAAAATTGAAATCAGCTGTACCGATCGATATAGGCAGCTACGCTGGCAAATTCGTTTTGTAACAGTCAACTAAAGATAGCAAGTTCGTAGAAAATTTTCAAATTTTCAAATGACGATCACGAATTAATAATAAAAAAGATGTGCGATAATGCTCGGCATAAAAATGAAAGATTGGGAAGGAATTATAAAACATCTCGATAAAAATGAACTTTAGACCTGAGAGGCTAATTCACTAAAACAATACAATGCTCCACCAGAAAAGACATTCAAGTGAGCCTTATCAAAATGTCTCCAAAAACCATTCGTTCGATCACGAAAACAGAGATGAATCTTTTTAGTACGAAAAATTAATTTGCTGAGAAAATTGTTTAGGAGTGATCTACATAAGAGTGAACCAGATGGTCCTCATTAAAGGTTAAATTGTCAAATCTGAGAAACAATGAGACTCGATTTCGGCGAATTAAAAAAAAACGGTTCAACACCCACTTTTGATATGCTTTTCTCCTTTTTTTGAAGTGCTCAAACGGAGCTGAATGGATTGAAGTTTCACAGGATAGAAAGTATAAAAGAAGAAAAACAATTCTTTTGATATTTGTATTATTAATAATCTTCCTTTCGGACATAACAGAACACGTTGATTCCCAGTAGAACTGAAATGCAAAAGAATATTTCGAGCAACTAAAACTTCGAAGTTAATTACTCTTAAGATTTCCGTGACCTGACACCTTTTACAGACACCTTGACCTAGAAACTACAGCAAAACTTTGGCCGAAGTTGATATCGGCTCTTCTCCAGCGAAATTTCAAGAAAACTCTTTGCAAATTAATTTTATCTCGGCTGAGAGTTTCAAAGTAACCTTTTAAATCTTGAGTTCACTTTTGAAAAAATTGTGTTTTTTGAACAAATTGTGTGTTTGCCATTCCATGTTCAGGGTTAGATCAATAACTTGTTACCAACTTGTCTAAAAATTAATGAATCAGCACTTAAACCAAGCGATGAATCAGCGCGCAAGCATCGCTGACTCATCGTTTAAAAACAAGGATACATGAGTAAAACTAAGTTTTCACGGCTTAAAATAAGCTTACATAAGCTATTGTAAGCATACACATTCACCTTATTAGCTCGAAATTAGACCAAAATTCAAAAATTTCAAATCGATTTTTCTCGACTCTGTGAAAAAAAAACTCGTTCGAAGCTTTTAATATCGTTCGAATCACTTTAATATGATATATCACTCGACCCATTCCGATGATTATTTTTGGTACCAGATTTTACGTGGAAAAAAACTAAAACACACTCGAATACAAATTTCCTCCCCATTTCCAATGGTCGGAACAATAAACCGCGAGTTATCTCTAAATTGGTACTGATTTTTCGGATAATTTTTCCTGTAATAATTCCAACCATTTGAAAAATGGGGAGGAATTTTTTATTTGAACTGACCATTTGATAAAAGGGAGGAACTTTGTTTTTGGGTGCTTTAGTTTTTTTCCTTTTTGTTTTCACGCAAAATCAGGTACCACAGACAATCATCAGACTGGATTGAGTGATATATCATATTAAAGCCCTTTCAATCGTGATTCAAACCACTTAAAAAAAACAAAAAGTTTCTCCAGGGTCGAGAAAAACCGGTTTGAAATTTTTGATTTTTCGTCTTAATTCGAGCGAATAAAACCAGCGAGCAGGCTTACAGCAGCTGAATTCTACCTAAGCTAAGACATTGAAAATGACTATTAAGCAAGTAAATCTAGTTTTTGGAGTTTTTTCAGCTTCATTTTGGGAATTTTTTGTATTTTTTTAACTTGTCAAGTCATTTTTCCAAAAAAATTAGTCCAATTTGCCTATATTACTATGACTGTCTAATATGCTTAATTTATATTTAGACATATGTCAAATATGCCTAATTCATATTTTTATATTTTTTCTGCTTGGTGTGATCCTTTATCGTACCAAGCAGAAAAAACTACAATTTGGAAAAAACTTTCTAAGCCGTAGTTTTCTAAAGACTATGGTCGAAACATCCTGAGCTACTTACACAGTAACCGGCTATATTTGCTTCTTTATGCAGCTCGCTAGTCTTATATTTTCAAATCTTTGCAGGCCATATTCCGAAAAGCAGATAAAAAAACTGATTGCCATGGATAATAGCAAAGTGTTAAGTGGCCCATTATAACCTAGGCACCAGAACTCAATTTGACAAAGTTCACCACTGAATTTTCTCTGATTGATGAAACATAATCGGCTAGTCATAAATCGATTGCCGTAATTTTCGATGAATTATTTATGAGTCAGAACTGCAAATTATACTATCAGAAGATACTGCTGAATCAGTGGTGATCAGCGCTGAAATGTCAACCCCGGCTATACGTGAGAAGCAGTTTTGATGCAGTTTGACTCTAATGACTGACCTTGAGAGAAGAATGAGTTCTTCGTTTGTGTGTCTGATTCTGTTTGCAGTCAGAACCCAGTCGGCCACATATTCCACCAGTTTATTCCTTAAAAATAAAATTGAATATCTTTCATTATATCCCCCTAGTACCCAGTAATGACTCTTCCCTATCAGATATTGTAACGGAACCCCCCATATTAACCAATCGACCAGTCTTTTCCTAAGATTAGTATAAAACAGTGATCACCAATTCTCTCAGAGGCGGATTTAGGGGGTACATCTATTTTTGGTGGCGCACCATAAAAATTGGCTCCTTTCGCACCAATATATACTAGCTTTGAGGAGGGAGCAAGCGCCAAAAAAAACGCGATTTTTTTCGTCAAAAATTTCCAGAAAATGCCGAAAATGCCTTTTTGGCTATTTTTTTTTTCAAAATTTTGCCTGCGTGGAAGAAACTTTGGCCAAAACAAGGTCTATTCAGTGCTGTGGGAGAGCTCAGAAAATCAATTTGGTTGACCTAAAAAACTCCGCCCCCCCTCGAGAAAATCCTAGATCCGCCCCTGAATTCACACAAAACATTATTTCGGATTTAAATTTTTTAATATTTATCTCGTAGCTTCTTCTAGTTGACCACGAAGACTTAATTCTAGGGCCAATCAAAATAGTTTGAGATAGTTTATTTTTGCTTGATTTGATCTCTTGCCTGAACTTCATCTCCTGTCTCAAACTGAGGTCATCTCTCCTCTTCATCATCTTCTCCACCATGTAGCAGAACTTCTTCTTCATCACTATGTGTCTGCCCAGACTGTGATCCAGGGTACGCAGATACCTGCAGCGAAAAACAAAAAATTACATGAATTCGGAAAAAAAAAAGTTTTTTCCAGTTTCCCATGCCCATGAAAAATTGCATTATACAGTTTTCTGAAAAATGTTTTTCAGAAAACTGTATATTCACACCAAGTTTCAGTATGCTTTATTACAACAAAAACTATTTAAAATAGCACGTTGGAATCAGTAATTCAGAAAAAAAAACAACAGGCGGATTGGGAAAAAGCACAAACCTATCCCGCCAGGTAGAAAAAACATATCGACCATTTCATTCGAATTTCTACACATATATAGTTCGAATTTTCCATATATAGCTGCCGAGACTTCATAAGAATTTTTCAAGCGCAAAAAACATAGGTATTTTCTTGATTTTTCCTACAGTTAAGGAATTGTATGAAAACAATTTGTTTAAAAATTCTACAATCAATATTGTTTGATCAATATTGTTTGATTTTCAATTTTTAATGGCCTTTTTTTTTCTTCACCAGCATTTTTAGAAATCACTTTTCAGCTAATGTTGGAAAAGAAGTTCCAAAGGAAGAATCATTTAATACAGTCCACCACAAAAAATAAGGTTACTTTAGCTTTCAGAGTCATTAGTTTGAACTAAACTTGATCTTTAGTTGGAGACTAGTTTTTAAAATTCGTACTTTGTTATATTATTTTCGAATTATCTGTTTAATGAAACATACTAATGTAATGTCAATAAATTTTTATCCATTTGGTACTATTTTACGACATACGAGTTTTTTCTAATCAAACTAGAATTTTTATTATTGAGCTTTTAAATACTAAACGTGAGGTAGACTTTCAGTAACATAAATTAATATGCACTTAATGGTTGAAGCACCAGGGAAATCCTAATTATTTAGCTAAACGGAACTCAGTATTCGAACCTTTATCTTAAACAATTGAACTGGAAAATCAGTCACTCTAAAAGACAGTTTGAAAGACGCTGATTGATTGAAAATGTTGCCACTGTTGATCCATATTTCAAGAAAAAAGCCCACTGGAACTAACTTGGCCAGAGAGAGCATTAGGGTCTCCACTGAGAAGAACCCAAAACTGTCGGATGCGTCATCATGATGAGTGACCAACACTTTGCCCAAAATGTCAATCAGGTGGTCCGCAAATTGAGTGTTCAGCTCATTTTGAATAGCCTGCAACAAATTATCATAAAGAAATTATACATTGAGCAAATTAAAAATTCAGAGCTTATATGGAAATATACGGTAAACACAAGGGCTTAAGTTTAGTTTTTGTCAATATTTCATTTTTGGAAACTTTTTTGTGTTTTCGGTCGACCAAAGACATTTTCCATTCCCCAAAAAAGCATCATAATGACACTTTTTTTGCCAAAAATGTCTGTGCTGCAGGGAAATTTTTGAAAATGAAACAGACTAGAAAAGTGGTTGTGGGCAACTTTCTGAAAGGTTTGACCAAAAATGCAGATATTTCCCGCCTCGGCATGCTACTGAGTTTAGTAATTTCAAAATTCTAGAAAATTTCTACTGAAAATTTTTACTATTATAGGCAACTATCATCATAGTTTTGTACGTAAACACAAAAATTTTAGCAGAAAGAATTCAAAACAGCTAACTAACCGATCCCCCGTGGTCGAAGAACTTCAAAACCTGCTGCGTCATGTTTTCAAACAAGTAGGGGACCAGAGCATGGCTCAACTGAGTGCCGACCATCTCCATCACGTCTTTCCTCATCTTAATTCCTATCTTCTCGTTGCTGCAGAACAGGATAGAAAGGAGGTCTGTGATGAATCTAAAAAATAGATGTTTCAACAAAAAAACTACAATTCTCACAAAAAACTGTTTCAACTGAACATCAATTGAAGATAAGATAGCTTGGACACAGCTACGTACTGAACACATAAGCGAAACTGAGCTTCGCACTACTTCCGATTGAACACACACATAAAAAACAAGAAAAAAAAATGGAAAACGTTGAAAAAAATATTCGAACCAAACTTCTATGTTTCGATAGAAGTTCATTCTAGTCTAACATGCCAGAAATTTGAGTAAAAAATTAGCAACGGAACAAAACTTACGAAGAAGAAACAAAAGCGAAAACTTCGAGCAGACACAAGTTCAGCAGAAAAAATATGATTTCATGAAAAAATCTTTGCAGTTTTAAGTCCCACCTGAGACTAGAATGATCAACACCTGCGCTTTCAGTTACAAGGATATGGAAACAAGAAAAAAATTAGTGATGTGGCTAAGACCACAATCTTTGAGCAGACACCTGTTGCACCGAAAAAAAACTGATTAAAAAATTGATTAAGTTTCAAGGTCACCTCCCTGAAGCTACAAAGAACAAAACTTGAAAACGGATCAACGCCCGAAAACCGAACAAAATTAACTATACGTCAAAAGAGAAGTTTTTTTCATTAGCAAACAGAAATTTCACTGATTTTTTATTTTGTTGAAACTACTCAAAAATGGAGAAACTCAACAAATGCATTAGGAAACTTAGCAGACAGCAACTCAACCTGACATTGCGAAACGATGAACTCCTCTAGCAATTTTCATTTAGATTATCAAAAATCTTCAATTTAAAATTTTTTGATTTGTTGGCAATTCAGGCTTACATGGTTCTCGTTTTTCGAATGAAATAGCTACTTTTCAAAACAGTCTGGACTAAAAAGCGATTAACACAATTTCAACTGTCCTAGAAAATCTTCAGAAAAATATACGAATGAATTGCGTTTGAAAAACATTTAAAAAATTTCTTTAAAAGAATCTGGGAAAACGTTTTAGACTTTTCCACTACATATTGTAACACAAACCATTTTTACGAAAAAAAAACAAGAGGTAATTAAAAAAATCATCCGGAAAACAAAACAACGGAACTGAAGCCGACACTCACGCGCCGAAAAGAAACCGAAAAATTTCGACACAAAAATACGATTAAAGGAACTCAAAACAGGCACACAAGGCCCATGCCTAACATACACCCACTACATTTACCTCTCCAGTAAACCACGTGTAACAATTTCACTGCGAAATATGTGCCTAAAGTTATTAACGGGGGAAAAGTCTAGTACCTGATTGCAATACCCTTGTTTATCGCAAGGGTAAAAAAAAGGGGATCATTAGATAAATTTTGTTAAATTTCGAAGTCAAAATTGAGTTTTGAAACAAAACGGCAAGCGCTTGCGCCACTCCACTTTTTCCGTTGACGAGCAAATACTTTCTTAATTACCTTCAACATTCATTTCTGATTGAAACTATTTTGATAAGCCAATTAGAGAAGGTTGAATCAAAAGGTAATTCTTCCGTCCATTGAAACTCTGAACTATGTAATCAGATGTTTTTTTCCACGCAAAATTTTTTCTCAACGTCGAGAGCAATCAATTTGAAATTTTTGACGTTTGGTCTAATTTCGAGCTTAATTTGTTTTTCAACCAAGAAATTTACCACAAACAATGATCGTAAGGGGAAAATGATATATCTTATTACAACCCTTTCAATTTTGCTTCGAACGACATTAGAAAAATCCAAGAAGTTCTCCCAGTGTTGATGAAAACCGGTTCGAAATTTTTGAATTTGAGCTTTTGTCTAATTTCGAGATGATAAACAAATGATAAAGCAAGCGAGAACAAACACTATAGAACGAAATGCTAATGAAGTATTGATAAAAATATTCTTTGAAAATTTCAGGGTTTTCAGCGCTACTTTGGAAAGAAAAAACCTCAAAAATCTAAAACAATTTCTAAAAAATATATGAAAACAATTGATTTTTTTTTGAATTGCGATTCAAACACCAAAAACCGTTGCCTGATTTGCCTAACTGTGACAGTCTATTATACCTAATTTTCAGGTTCTCCTCAGATCTTTTTATCACACCACGCACAAAAACAACACCAATTTAAAAAAGAAAAAACATGAAAAAACTTTTTTAGGTGTTTTTTCAAGAATATTGTGAGAACAGTCTCTGCTACTTGCACAGCAACCGGTTATCCTAGTTTTTTTTATTTGGGATTGTCTCGAAAATAAATCCATATTTGCAACTAAATCAATCCGTTTATTGACGCCATTTGCATAGTTGTTGGCAAGCCAAATCTTATTTTCATTTGCTAAACGCATTTGAAAATCGAGATTCAAGTGATATCATAAGTTGAAAACAGATGCGAAGCTGTACTTTAAACTCAATTACCCAGAAACCTTTTGAACTTTCTGAAAAGCGTAGATAATTGAATTTTATGAGAAACAAAATTTTTATTGTCAAAGAAGCGCTAAATGAAGCCCCAAAAACTAAGTTTTGACTGATTAAATGAAAACTTTTTCATCATAACATCGACTCGCTTGTTTTAATTGCTTCAAGTTAAGTTATAAAAAAAATTCAAACCAATTTTTTCGACACTGAAAAATACTTCTTGATTTTTTTTCAGTTTGATCTATCCCTGAGTGAAAAGGCTTTAATAAGATATAGCAATCACCCCATTATGAGGATTACCTGCGCAAACTGATTATGCGCGGCGCAAACAAAATAAAAACACCTGAAGACAAAATATCAGACGCCAGACCAAAAACTAAAATAAACAAGGATAGCCGGTTACTGTGCAAGTAGCACAGAATGTTCGACCATATTCTATAAAAAAAACTAAAAGTTTTTTTTTCAAATTAGTGTTTTTTCTGCGTGGTGCGATAAAAAGATCTGCAGTAAAACTATAAACTAGACACATTCGACAGTCATAAAAACATAAGCAAATTGAAAAAACATTTTTGTAGAAAAATTACTAGAACAAAAAAATCAAAAATTGTTTTTCAGTAAGTATATTTAATTTTCCCAATGGCGCTATAAATCTCCAAAAAATAATTTAAATTGCTTAAAAATATGTTTTCAGGGCTTTAATTAAGCAGCATTAGTATGTAAGCCTACTAGATCGTTTTATTCGCTCAAAATTGAAATTAAAATCAAAAATTTTAAACCAAATTTTCTCGAGACTGAGAAAACTTTTTGAAAAGTTTTTGTTGTCGTTCAAATCACGACTGAAAGGGCTTCAATTTGGTACATCATTCGACAAATTCCGATTATTTTTTATGGTACCTGATTTTTCGTGGAAAATTTTTTTTTCTGGTACCTGATCATTCGATGTAGAAAAAAAATTAAACACGAATACAAAGTTCCTCCATATTTTTCAAATGGTCGAACAAAAAATTCTAACAAATTTCAGGTATTTAACTTAAAAAAAGAAGAAAAAACACACGAATTTCAATATGACAAATGATCCCATCCATTCAGAAAACTATACATAAAATCTAACATCATTTTACACTCACTTGTTAGGAGAAATAGTAGAGCCCCAACTATTTGCATAAATCGGTGGAATCAAGGGTGACCCGAGTACACTACTAGGACATGGAATTGTCAAGTTTCCCTGTCCTACGCCGCCTCCCGACATCGCGCCTGAAAATTGGAACTTGAATCTTCCGTGTTTCAATTAGCAAACAATCATATTTTGGATTCATACTTTTGTATATTTTATATATCATACAAACGGTATATTTTAGTTCACTTAACTAACGTATTTAGAAACAGTAAAGAGTATTGAGAACAAATGAGTGAATAACTTCTTTGCAATCCTGTTATTTTCAAATCTCAAATCTAATCTTTTGGGTAACACAAGTTTGAAATTAATTATTATATAGTTTTTTAAAATATTTTTGGCTTGAATTTGTACCTGAATTAACACCTCCAACAGACAAGTTACTGTTGTTGTTGTTGTTATTATTGCCGTTGTTGCTGTTTACACCTTGTTGTGTCTGCAGTTGAGAGGAGTTCGAGGAGTTGTTTGTTTGCTGGGGTGCGTGTGGGAATAGGGAGTGATGGTGGGGCTGCAATAGTGCTGTGTTCTCTGATGAAACTGTCAAGATAGTACTGATGGTTGAAGTCGAGCCTGAAAGCAAACAAAATTTTGAGTACAACAGGTAATGCCAGTTGCTTTGCAAGTAGCAAAGAATGTTTCAACCACGATAAACTAGGCAGAGAAAGTCGAAAATGAGGGGGAAAAATTTTAAATCGAAAAAATATTTTCGAAAATATATATATATTTTTTCAAAATGTTGCTTTTTTTGTAAAGGGCGGCTGACTAAGGTAGAGAGCTGCAGAAAGTGAAGCAATTATAGCTAAAATAACGTTAAAATTGCATAGCAATGAAATTGAGTTTGAGTTGTCAGTGTCACCAAATTTCGAGAAGGCTCTGAAAATCGCAGAAAATTTTTAAAACAAGTGGACTGTTTCTACTAAATTCCCCAAATCCTATTGAACCAAACGCTCGCCTCCATAAAATTAGATGTCACATTCAGGTAAACTCGAAATACGGAACGGTGAATGACAGAAAAAGAATTCATACTGATTTCAGGGGGATGATTGTTCAATTGGTCTGAAAAGTGAAAATGACCACGTTGAAGCAAAAAACAAAAAAAAATAGAAGTTTTTGATTAATTTTCAGCTTTTGAAATTCAACGAAATCAAAATATACCACCTTTAATTTCAAACAATTTCAAGAATCTTTTATGACTCTTAAGCAACGGTTAAGCTTGAAGCAAACAAATTTCGGCTCTTTCCGATTAGAGTCCCCCTCACTCTGGAAAAATATATTAAACCATTTTTTTGATATTCTGATGTGTGATAACTTGCTGTGGTGGGGTGGAGCGGACTTAGCTTTTTTCCATTTACGCAAAACTAAACGAAATTGGAATCGTTAACTTTTGAAAATTTAGGTTGAAAATTAGCATTTTTTAACCAAAACTCAGTTGTTACGCTATGAACAGGGAGTGGGGGAAAAGTAAAATTTTTCGGTAGTAAAAAGTCAAACATTTCTTGGTAGCCAAAAAGTAAGCAAAAAAGAAGTACAGAAACCATATCAAATTGGTCTTATCAACGCATAAACCAACACTTTGCTCGTTTTTCATCTATTTTTGCTAAAATTTACGCAGTTGTGAGTTTTTTAGGGCGAATTAACACGTAAAAATATGTTTTTTTGCTAAAATTTTCATTTTTTTTAAACTTAAGAGCGAAAAAAGTATATAAGAAAAGAATTTATAATGAATAAACGTTGTATCATGGCTAGAAACAAAATATGTTTACTGTTCTGAGACGTTGTTTTTTTTGGTAATTAAATCCTATAAAATTAAAGTTCCGGATCCCCTGTTTACTGTTGAACTATCGGACTAAAAAGAGTAGCAGAACGAGTGGACAAGCAGAATCAATTAAAATGAGCAACTGACTGAATACAGAAACTTTTGCTAGCAATAATTATTTTTTCTTTTGACAATTTATGTCTCAGGGTTACTGGAAACTGCAAGTTTACATGAGACTATGCTCAAACTTAGCACAATGCCCTTTTCAATTAATTCGGTTTGTCAGAGCGTTTCATTACTTTTGAAAAGAAACGTAAAAGGAATTGGCGCGTGAGTGTTCTTTTACCTGCCAAATGTGAGACTGAGTTAGTACTTCCAGAAGCAGACTGAGTCGAATTGTGATTGGCCACTGACTGAACCAATGGGAACTGAGCTGCCACTGCACTCGACGAGCACACCATGTTGGGAGAGCCATCTCTGAAAATGGAAAAATTGAATTGAAACTTGAGTCCGCAAATTTACAGTCCGCAGCTATAGACTTTTTCTGAAATCATATTGCTGAAAGTATTATTTAACACAGAGGCAAACTAAAGCTTCGCAACACTTGCGATACAACGGAAACATTGCGTTACAAGATAGTGAATAGAAAAGAGACGAAAATCTAAAATTTTTTGAAAAAGCATATCTCAAAAAATTACTTGAAAAAAGTCGAAAAACAATCTCTACAAAAATCTTTCATGTTTGTATTGGATGTTGTTCATTGACAACCTTAAAACGCAATGGGATTCTTTAACCAAGGGAATCATTTACCGAGCGGTAAAAATAAGGTTGAAAAGTATGTTTGAACACTTAATTTGCTAGAAGAGTGTTTGATTAAATTAACTTCCGGTTTTTAGAAAAAGACTCAACCACTGGCGGTAATTGTTGCAACTTCTGAAAAAAGACAATTATTTAAGCTCGGAGTAATTTTTGCAGATAACTTTCGACTTTTTAATTAACAGCTTTTCACGAAATTGTTTGATATCATCCAAAAAGGTATTGTGGTCCTGAGCTCAATAATAAAAAGATATATCGCCGGTGATCATTTTGTAGGAATAAAGATTGCCAAATTGGTCAATTTGGGCAAACAACGCGCGATATATGTGGTGCGTTATAGGCGTAACGGATATTTAATTCAACTGAAAGTTCATTAAAAACTGAACAGAGGCATCCTATTTGGTCTATGTTATACTTTGCTATATGCTAAATACATCACTTTCTAAATTACATAGCGCATCGTTTTCAGAAAACTTCAAAATTGTAGCCAATAGACATTTGGGAAAGAGTCATGAACAGAAAAAAATGACTGTTTGTCGAATTAATCAATGGATTAGTTCTTTTCCATTTACGCTTCATATTTTTAAATTTCATGCGATTTTGCAGTCAAGTCAAGTAACGGCACAATGTCGAATAACTTTATAAGATAAAAAAAATGTGATCATAAGCATAATAAAATTTTTCCCAATGCTAAACTTCATGATAGTTTTTGGCAACTTGAAGTTTTTCAAAAACGAAATTCAAATTTAGTTCAAAAATAAACACAGCCAACTTTAGAAAAGGTTCAATGGGTCAAGGAAGCAGAAAAAACAATGACTTCTTTTCTGAAAAAAAAATCGACTTTCGAATTTTCAAAGAAAAAATTATATGGCCTTAAACTTTTCAATCTTCAAGAATAATTTAAGATTGTAAATTTTTAGATAAAATTAACCCAATTAGAAAATTCTGGATCAATAGTTAAACTTTCAATTGTGCTGGGAAATCTGCAAATGTAAATCTACTTTCGAAAAAAAAGTCAATCAGATTTTTCGTTACCTTTATACTTTTGGTGTTCAACGGAGGAGTTTTGCCTTCCTTTTAATGAAATGAAAGGAAATGAAGTGAGTTTGAAAAGAAATCAAAAGTCGAAGCTCGAAAAATCAAAATTGAGCGTGAAAAAATAAAAGACGTTTATGACGTTCCTGACTGTTTTCCTGACGCTCACGACTTTTAAATATCAAAAATATATGACTTTCTAAAATAAATGCGTATGGTTTCAGCTCGGTTATAATGTTGATGGTTCAATTAACGTCATTCTAAGAGAGCTTACCCGCCGTTTCCGAGATTTCCTGCAGCCCCAGATGCACTAGTCTGACTCGAAGCACCAGGAGAATTCGAAGCCTAAAATTGTGTTCAGTCCTGATTGGTGAAAAAATTGATTGAAATGTGATATTATTGGGTTTATATGTGAACACTGGTTTAAAAACATATCATTGGTCCGAATCAATATACTTGACTGGTTTCAAATTCTTTCGGGCTTAATTTAGACAATGATTTTCAAAACATAATTTTTGATCTTAATATAAGATATATATATCTTTCAATTATCTCATTGCAGTCACTCATCTACTGTTTAATTTAATTCTTTTAATATGATTCTTCCGGCTTTTTTATTACCTAATGAAATACTCGTGAGACATACAAAATACAAAACTTGTCGAATAGAACAGATTAAACATAGCCAACAGATAGAGGGAAAAAAGTCAAGGAAAACAAAAAAAAACAATACTTTTTTTGAAAAATTTTCAACTTTCAATTTTTTTTTGAGAAAAATTATCTTATTTAATCTCTTTCAACTTTAAAAAAACGTTTCTGATCAACATTTCTTCATAAAGCTAACTCAATTCTAGAAAACTGGGTCAACAAGCATAAATAAAACTGAAAACTAAACTCAATTGTTTAAAACTGAAAGTCATTCACGTTTCTATATTTCGCGCCATTTGCACATTTATTACTGGAGAGCTTAAATCCTTTTCCTTATAGCAAATGAACTTTCTTTGAACTTTGAAGAAATCAAAATTCAAAATGCGAAAACTCAAACTTGAGCGTGAACAAGTTTTTATATATTATGCCAAGTGCATTGGAATTTATAATATTATGTTGCAGATATCATGAACAAAATAATATTATTGGGACTATAAAAAATTGAAATTGTTTGGGCACAAACTGGTTGAGGCGAGTGATGTGGCGGCTGGGTTTGTGTGCGTTTGAATGTCTGGTGACCAGGTACAATCACTCTACTCATGGAACAAAGAAATCCTGTCATATTCGCCCACTCTTGCAGCAGATCGTAGACCTAAAATTTACTTTCTCCACAAAAGATTTAGATGACCCGGTTAAAAAAAGCTCAATAAAAGTTTTTACAAATCGTCCAATTTTAATCAATTTCAAACAAACATTTGAGCGGGTCTAATTAGGCAGACAAATCAATCAAAAGCTTCAAAAGATCATGAAAACTTTTCAAAGTAACATTCAATTTTGACTAAACCAATTACAAATTATTGTTTTTAGTGAGGTTGGAGGATATTGATCGCGTCAGATTCTGACTAATCTGAAAATAACCATGAGGGTTTCTTTTTCTGGAAAAAATGTCACTTTAATATTTATTTATTCAGTGCTGAACAAGTATTCAAGCCTTCTGACCTGTCTAGGGACACCGTCCCCTCCCCCTGTTTGCATTCTGTCCCCTTGCAGATAACTTCCATGGTGGTAGTTGATGATGACAGCAGCTGCCGTGTCAGTGACGTCACAACTGCCCAGTTTGTCACTCTTAGTTTTGTCCTGTTTCGCACCTCCAATCGAGAGCAGATGGGAGTGAAGGGAGTCCCACTTTTTGTACGTGTTCTCCCACGCCTGAAAAATTGGTGAAGTAGCTAAGTCTACGCTTCTCAATCCAAAGGTCTGCGGTTCGAGACCCAGCATGATCTGTGTTACCTGTCTGACTGAGGGTGAGACATCATCGCCCAGCCAAAAATTAACCAAAAATTTGCATATAATTCTCAACCTGGGGCACAACAGTGGTTCATCGTAAAGAGCCGAACAGCTCGTAAATTGGTCCCTTTCCTTGTTTATAAAAAACCATACATAAATGTTGGCTGGCTAGTTATTTGTTACTATGCCAATGACGGTGTTTGTAAACGTTACATGCACAGTAATGTCCGAAATAGTTTGGGAGAAGAAAAAGCTCCAAAACTTGCTTTTGCGTGGAAATTTTTTTAAAAAGAGCATCATTTCAGAAAAAAACCTGCCTGAAATTATTTTTGAAGAATAATTCTAACAAACAAGCTAAATGAGTGCCTCGAGGGATTTTAATTTCATCGGATAATTAGAAAACTAATTTTGCATATGATTCAATTTTAAATAAATATAATTTTAAAAACCAATCTTTATTATTTAAATACTGTCCGAATACAATTTATCTCTAATTAAACTTATGAATATCGCACTCGTTTTAACGACTCGAGTAAATGTTTGGACTTTTTTCGAAAAAGAAAAGGGCGGAAAATTTGTGCTCTGTGATGTAATTTGTCCAGACCAATTTCGACTTTTTAACTGGCCATTTTTGGCTGAACTTTCTTTTACAATCAAAAAGGTATCTTTGTCCTGAGCTCAAAAGTAAAAAGATATTTAATCTGTGATCATGTTCCGTAAGTAAGAGAGTGTGAAGATTGCCAATTTGGGACAATAAACGCGTGATAAACTTCGTGCGATTAACGCGTGAGCGTTGCGAGTTAATCGCACACACAATCGAGAAAGAAAGCGGCAAAATATTCGGGAGCTTTAAGTTGCATGTAATATTTTGGAATGTAATAAAAAAGACAACCTCACTTATTTTCATGCAATTAATTTAAAAGTGTTGAAACAAACAATGAAAAAAACATGCTTTTCGAAACTTCTGCTAAATATACAGAGTTCGAAAATTTCTGAAGATTTTTTATTATTGTTCTGTTGTATGAAAGAATTAGCTGTTTTCGCTTCAATAGATGAAACAAAGAAGCTTCAACTGTGTTAACTTTTTGCAATCAAATGTCAAAGCACAAGGTACTATAGTGTCAACGCAGCCGCCTGACTCTAAATAACCACCAAAATTAGCACTTTTAACTTGCACAACAGTAGCTCTTTCAAAAATGTCAACAAATACTATCACACTATACGTAGTTTGAAAATATCTCGTAGTACTTCATATAGCATGTGTGGAGATGATTAAAAAAAAATTATAAATTAAATTTTTCCATTTTAGTGCAAATTTCATCATTTTAAATTTAACTCTATTCAATAGACATTAAAAGGCAATCGGAACATTTAGGGAGTCGCCTTGATACGAGCAGTCTTGTTTTTCTTTTCAACCCAAGTTGCACGAAAAAGCTATTACTAATTGAGCCTTTGGCTCCTTGTTTACTAGTGGCAATTTCTATTGTCGATACTTTTTTTTAAGTAAACAAAACAATAAATTTTCCACCGTAATTTTACCGTAATAATTTCCACCGTAATTTTCCACCGAGAAAATAAATTTAAAATAATTATATTTTCAAGCTTTAAACTCATACCAAAAATTGTACGTTTATAAGGCATCAGCTTGTCGCGAAGCTTCAGCAGGTTTCGCAGTGATTTTTCTATGCAGAATTAACACTTAATCGATAATACAATTTTTTTGCTTTCTTAAAAAACGTATATTGAAATTTAAAGTATATGCGAATTATCTCCTGAAGTCCCAAAAAAAAGCCTAGCCCAATTAAACAATTCAGTCGGCAATGTTGGAAAATAATATAATTCGACTATGACTAAAAAGGCTTGCTAGCCTATCAAAAATCCTGAACTCAAATCGGTTCATGTTCCTTAATTGAATCGCGCGGAGCACCGTATCCCGTATTTGGAAAGCGCAAAGAACACCGTAACTGGAAACCCGAAATAACAGTCATGATAATATGATCACAGTGAAAGGCACCAAATAGATACTATTTGAACTGTATGCACCATAATTATATACCAAATACTTCTTTTTCGCTGCAGAAGTTAATACTGAATTTTCTCGTTTAAAATCAGTTGCAGCGGAATCAAAATGCGAAGGAATTTGGAAATCGGAAAAAACCATCGGGATAACTTGAAGTTATCAGAAGAAAATAATTTTCTCACCTGCACATTTGCGTGAGTTGACACTTCGATTCTCTTCAGCAGTGCCCATATCTTCTTCTGTAAAACCAGTCTGGTCTGAAGCACTCCTTGTGATCCTATCTTGCTCAACTCCTCGTAGATGGCCCTAAACATGATTAGTAAATTTTCCTTCACCAAAAAAACCGCATTTTTTCAATGAATTTTCTTATTTTGTCCATTTAATTTAAATAAATAACTATTAAATAAATTTCATATAACAAATAATGATATATTTGGAACCTGATCTAAACTACATTTTATGATTGGATAAATTAAATGTTTTACCAATGTAAAGTATTTAATATTAACCAATCATGATCCATCTAACTAACAACCCACTTATTTGTAAGTGCTGAAGTTACTTGTAATTTCAGCACCAGAGAGATTTGAATTTAACTTAGAAATTAGTTGGACTCTCCCGAGCACTTCAGCAGCCGCAATAAACCAGTATACCCTAGATCTATTGAGCCTAGCAGAGACTAGTTAAACAACCTGAGACTAGATAGTATAAGAGTAAGATTAGGATCGGTATTAGACTAAGAAGTTGCACGAATCTATCCGGCCGAAAATAAGATAGCGTGACGAGCAGACGGTGTACCCTATCCGAAATTACTCTATGAGTTACACTTCGGTCCTAACTCATCTGGTGCGACCATAAGTCTCGAACAAGACCTTACTAGATTAGAATTAACCAAAAATAGATTAGAAATTAGACAAAAACATTTACAAAATGTTATACGACAATAATTTAATTGAAATGTCTCTCCGACTCAATAGATCAGAGCCAATATTCCGAACCATAACAGAACTACCCGGAATTGGAAGAAGACCTCGAACCAAAGACGACATACGACAAAGTAGAAACTTGCCGTATAGTTATATGATAGTTCGGCAAAAGCCAGAACAAACTTTTATATTTCGAATATTACTTGCAATGAATTTAGATTTCCATTTGCAAACATAAAACCTTGAAGTTACTCTTCAAAATCATTTCAGGCGCTAAACAAAATTAATATTATACAATAACGATTGATAAAAAGATCTAAGATCGTTTTCCTAAAACTCTGCAGTAATATACAAAACATGTTTGAAAAATATTTATTGGAAAATAAAAATAAAAATTAGTAGCATGACAATAAATGGTTAGTAATCATAAATCATCCTGTTGTTCCAGCTTCATCACCTAAAACATAACAGCAATCATCAACTCACTAATATCATCAAAACACTAAATTTTTCCTTTACACAAATTTAAAACTTTATCAAAATTTAAAGTCACTTAATTTTAAAACCAGATCATCAAGGCTTATCCTTGGATCTTAAATCATTTTCTACTTAATTAAATTTTAAATTTGATCATCAAGGCTTATCCTTGGATCAAACAGAACAACTTTGTTCTCCCCCACCCACTTAATTAGTGTCTAACGACCTCAAACGTCGATTCACTACCCAACCCTTTCTAAAGACCCAAGACTAATAGAAATTTTTGAACAAAACTAATCATTCAAATTAGGATAAAAAGTGAAGAACTTCGGTTATTCATCCTTCACTTGACCCCCCCCCCCCCCTCTTACCAGACCCAGGATAAATCTTAGACTTAGTAAGTTTAAAATAGTATCTAACGAACTACTCGCGTTCTAATTATACCTGAACCTTGTGGATCGATTTACTATTCTCCAACCCTTGAACACAATCACTACCCCTAAGTAAGATTAAGTAAGTTAACACCTTAGCTTATACTAGTCACGAGAAAGTAAAAATCATTCTTCGGAATCGATATACTTTTCTCTCCAACCCTGAACAAATAGACCCAGGTTAAGCTAACCGAAAAATCGTAAGAACTAACAGTTTAAGAAAATAGAAATCATTTAACAACCTTTGCATCCGTCATTCTAAACCTTATGTCATTTAAAAACCTAGGAAATAAACAAACAATCATTTTACACAATTGTGAAATAGATAACAAAAAATACGACCTTGTAATCACACCTCATACACAAACAGTTGGATACATTCGAACAAAACGACAAACACTAAAGAGGAAAATAATAACTAAACAAAGACAAATAACACGAAAAAGATTTTCAAAAAATCGAAACGCATTTTCAGAATCAGAAACCAATAGTTTAGACGAACTTTACAAACTAAAAGAATCAATAGATAAAAATTGCCCACTTCACGATCAATTATATTTTTCTGACTCAGAAACAACTTCAAATTCATCACAAAGAGGAAAAAGAAGAATAAAAAAACAGTATAAACACAAACCAGTACATTTATACAATTGGAATCAACCAATTCGACACATTAATAATTACATATTAACAGTCATCGAACGAAAAAATGAGTTCAACACACACCCCAGGTGACGAAACTCCAGATGATGATGAAATCTTTCCCTTTATAGTAAACGCAGATACTGATAGAGGACAACACATATTTTGTCAAAATTTACTCGTAAATTTATTTGAACCCGGAATCAGTCCATGTAAAACAGAGTTCCCCGATGTAAAAATCAAAAGACAAATCATAGATCACTATCTAAAAGATATATGCAACATAACACAACAGTATGGAATCTACTCTATAGAATTCACCTCCCCAAACCACAATAATAGAACATATACTATTCAAACAGACGATCTTGATTTAGAATTTTCGAAAGTTTTTTCAGAATATATAAAAAGCATCCAATACCATAACTCACAAAGAGCAAACTCCATATTCACCAATGAAGTTTTCGCAATAATATATAGTTATATTTCGATATTAGAAAATGAACTTCCATTAACAAATGTCTCACCGACAGAAACATCTAAACACTTAAGAGTACGACATGAAATCACACTACTCTCTAGTTATTTAAACATCATTAAAGAAAATTTCACGAAAGACGACGTTTCACAACATACCAAACACGATTTACAAAAAATTTTAGCATGGTTCATAATAGATTATTTCACACACAATATTGATTTAATTGCACAAGCAAGAAAAAATTTTAGACCCCAAAATTCGAACGATGATACCGCTATCACAGAACAATCAGATTATGTTTGGGACCCCGAATGGTCTCATCCCGCATTTATAAGCTTTCCACAATCAATCTCAAGTCAAGCAATAGGTACAATATCTTACATAAGAGATTATGTAAGAGTAATACCATTAACAATTGATGCAACTCCATTAAACTATAATACATTTTTACCCGATACACAAAATAATAGTTTAAACTCTACAGTCATACACAATGAAAACCTCAATTAGGAATCTTACTCAACAAGATATCCAGACACCATCACACTTCATAAATGAAGAAATTGTACACACAACAACTACACAACAAAGTATTTCACCAATACGCCCAAATTTAACAACACCAAGAAATACAAATCCTTCACAAACACAGGTAACCTTACAATCAACCGTTAAACCTTCGGTTGCCCCTAAATATTCACATATGGATTACCAAACATACAGACCCATGACAATACCATCAAAAACACGCAAAACATTCACTAGAAACAACTTTGCAGACCATAATTATAATTATACACATCCATCAAAAACAAATTACCAACCACAAAGGAATTTTAACCAATATACAAAACCTCGAAACTGGGATAACCCAACAGCCCAATATAATTCCAAAAATTTTCAACCAAATCCTCCACAGGATCGCAGTGAAAATTACCCATTTTTTCAACAAAATAAAAATAAAAAACAGACATCTTATCAAATGGATTATTTATCCTCAGATGATGATTTCTTACAACCAGATATATTTGCACCAAATACTCAAGAATATCGTAGACAAGGAATACAGAGAACACATACAAATCATAGAAATTTTTCTCCACAACCAATAGATGCACATAATCAACAACCAATTCAACAACAAAATCTAATTAATACACAATCTTCTCAACCAATTCAACAACAAAATCCAATGACTGCACACTCGTATCAACCATCACAAATGCAAAATGAAATACCACTCCCATATTATCTTCAACAACATGAAATAACAAGAAACCAACTTTCAAATTTTTCTCAAATGCCAAATGCAGCAGAATCATTACAAATGACAATGAATCCATACCTTATGGGTGGATCATCAATAACATCAAACAAACCTTTAATGGTTTTCACAGGAACAGACCCTGAATACTCTGTAGAAGATTATTTAAATGCAGTAACAGCAAATTTGATTTTAAATATAGGACCTGAACCAATTAATACGCCACTACATCAAAACTGGATACATCGACGCACAGCGTTGATACAAACAACCTTAGATGGCGCAGCCCAAAAATGGTTTTCAGTACTACCTCTAGAAATAAAATCAAACTGGAAAAGATTTACACAAGAATTTTCAAAAATGTTTGACTCCGAAAGAAACAAACAACAACAAAGAGTTTTATGTAATGAAATTCGCAGATTACCAAACGAAACCATCAAGCAAATAGCAGTACGAATCGAAACACTAGTTCGAAAAGCATATTCACTAAATACACATGACTATAAAAACACAAAGATGACAGAAATCTTAATGATGACCTTAACACCACAATTAAGGAAAATAGCAATAAAAAAGAGAGCATCTCATCCTTCTTCAATTCGAGAACCCGATTTAGATTTTCGAAAACTAGTAGACAAACTAGAACAAGCAGAAATCACGATGAAACTAGAAGAAACGGAAAATCTGAAATTACAATACGTTAACAAAATTGAAACGACTTCCACTAATATTAATAATATACAGGAATCAGAAACAGACCTCGTTGAAAAAATCACTGAAATACTCAATATTTATGAAAAGAACCCAAACTTCAAAGGCAAACCATCTTTCAAAAAATGGTGTAATTATTGCCGACGATACGGACATAGTATTTCCGAATGTAGACAAAAACAGCAAGATAGTCAAAATAAACCTCAAAAATACAAAGAACCAAATAAATCATTCTATCAATACATGAAAAAAGATCAAAATCTACCAAACAAAAATGTATACAGCAACAACAGTTCAGGAAAGCCACTTCCGAACAATACAAGTTATACAAGAAATCAATCCCCATATAACTCAAGTTATAGAGGAAGATCACCAGAACGAAGAAATACACAAAATTCATCACAAAATCACTACAATAGACCAAATAGTAGAAATAACTACTCCAGATCAAATTCAAATACACAACGATTTGTTTCTAGATCTAATTCCCAATCAAGAAATAACTACTATCCAAACAACCAATCACGAAATTCATCATACAATAGGAATAGAAACTACTCCTATAATCGAAATAGAAGTTATTCAAACAACCGAAACCAGAATTATCCGAACAATCGATCAAGGAATAACTCATATAATAGATCGAACTATAACAGACCAAACAATAACTACCAAAACAGATCGCGAAATAATTCACAAAATCGACACCCAAGTTATAATAATCGTTACAGAAATTATTCCCAATCACCACATAGGAATAATAATAACTATAATAATTCTAATAATCGTCATAGAAGTAATACACCTAAACATCAAAGGCAAATCAATCAAGTACAATCTAACCCAGAAATAACATCAGACCCTCCAGGTATTGATGACACAGTAACTGATGCGTTACAACTCAATCAAATAAACTGTACATCATCAGATTCAGAAAGTGATACTGAAAACACTCTTGCTATCAATATGATAAAAGTCGAAAATGACTATGAATCTGTCATATATGAACAACCCTTTCCATCACACATATATGAAAATCAATCAGAATTTCTTCAAAATCATTACACTACACCCATAAATTCCACACCAACAACGCAAGAAACAAATGCAAAAAATACTACAGAACAACCCAATCAAAATGTCAAAACAAAATGCTTGAATACAAACCACATCTACCAAAATATACAAAAAGAACAACCCAAAGAAAAAATTTGGACAATACCATTTCTCTTAGAAAGCCCAAGAAATAAAGAATTTCAACCACCAGACCTTGAAATAGATTTTTTAATTGATTCAGGAGCAGAATCAAACATAATAAACATCCCCACATGGAATGAAATAAAATCCTTACACCCAAAGCTAACACCTCTTGAAACCTCCAGCAAACTAGCAACAGCACAAGGATCAACACTGATAAACTACGGAAAAATCCAATTATTTCTCCTCCCTACCAGAACAATGGAGCAAAGCAAAATTTTAAATAAGCCATTTAAACAAATATTCCATATCACTGATATTAAATATAATATCATTGGAATACCATTTATTTCGAAGTATATACCAACAATTAACATCCTAAATAGTAAAATATTAATCAAAGATAAATATACAAAAACAAAAGAAACATCCCTAACATTTTTTCAAAGATTAAATAAACAACCACCATTCTTTTCAAAATTCTATCCAATATATAACCAACAAAGAAAACACCTGAAACCACTATCAGGAAACATCTATAATTTTTCAATCAAACAAGTTCACCAATATGATAAAGAACAAAACAAACAAAAATTTTATATGTCAGATTTTGAATTCAAACCTATTCATAAATTTTTCAAAATCACAATCTCTTCAATAAAATATTTAAAAAATTCGAATTCAGATATTATTTCCTTACATGTTTATAACAACACACCTTACCAAGTAACATTACCTTTAGGACTTTTAGGATATTGTGAAACCAACGCTACAATATCACCAATACACGAAAAAGCCTATCGCGTAAATAATATACTCCAATTACTAGATATTTGCCAATCTACAATTCTTAATGAAGAATTATCTATAAATAATATAATAAGTAACGAAAACAGAAATACGGATTATTTCACAAAAACTCCATATTTCAAACCTACATTCAATATAAGTAACTACACAGAGGACCAACAGAAATTTTTAACAATGTTTAATTTCCAACATTCACAAATAACACAAGACGAATTTGAAAAATTAGCCAAACAGCTAATAAAATATTCATCAGTCTATGCAACATCAAAATTCGATGTTGGCAAAATCAGTTCATCACTACATCTCCCATTAAAACCAGACGCAGTTTTCAAAAAACAGAGAGCAAGTAAAGTACCAATTCACTTACATGATAAAGTAAACAGATTACTCGATATTTTAGAACAGTACAATATCATATCACCAGTTAATAAAGAAGAACAACCAAAAGGCAACACATTCATCAACCCCGTTATCATTCTAGCCAAAGGAGAATCATTAAAAATCGTTCTCGATGCTAGATACCTCAATTCACTTATAGACGAATCAAAATGTAATTGGCCCATTGAACCAATACAAGTTATTTTAACAAAAATAAACGGCAAATACTTTACAACCGCCGATATGAATAGTGCATACAATCAAATGCCACTAGATGAACAATCACGACGTTTAACACAATTTGTTATCGGAAACCAACAATATGAATTTAACCGTTTATTCTATGGAATATCCATAGGACCAGCAGCATTTTCAGCTTTTATGAGCAAAATTTTTAGACCACTAATACTCAAGAAAAACGCAATCACCTATTTAGACGATGTTTTTATGCAATCACAAACAAAAGACGAAATGTTCAATGTTTTAGAAAAATATCACCAAATACTTCAGAACGAAAATCTGAAGGCCGCCCCCGATAAATCACAATTCTTTTTGACAAGAGTTAAATTCTTAGGACATAACATCGAAAGAAAAACAATCACTCCACTGAAATCACGCATTGACGCTATTCAAAAACTTCAACCACCAACAAATAAAAAGAAAAACCAAGAATTCCTTGGAATGTTAAACTTTTTAAGTAAATATGTTTATAAAATGCAATTATATCTACGACCATTTTATAACATCCTTAGACAACAAAATAATTTTGAATGGAACACAGAACATCAAACACGATTTGAAGAAATAAAGAAACTTTTAACTGAACAAATTTCAAACACAATTCCAGACTCAAATCAACCATTTTATGCAATGTGCGATGCTTCGAACTTTGGCATCGGCGCAGCACTATTACAATCACATAATGGTACAAATAAAATGAACTTGATATCAGCAAATTCTCGATTATTCACTCAAGCAGAGCTACGACTCTCAACTCTAATGAGAGAATGTACAGCCATAATATATACACTGACAGAATATGAATTTCTGATACTTGGATCAAAACATCCAACAGTTCTATTCACAGACCATAAACCAATCATCTTTCTCTTCACACAGAAATCTAACCCAAACCACCGAGTTTACAGATTTCAACTAATTCTAATGAAATTTCCAAACTTACATATAGTTTGGACTGCAGGAAAAAATCTTGCATTACCAGACACCTTAAGTCGAAATACACCACCTGAATTACTTACACGAAAAACAACAGTTGAAATACCCAAAAATATAAAATTCTACCTTGCAGAAAACGAAACATCACCCCGATTAGAATGCAAATATGCAGTAAAAACTGATATTGAACAATCACAAATAAATAATTTACAACATTTCCCACTTTATTTAGATTGTCAAAATAATCATTATGAAGTTGATTTACTTGGAACATCAACCTTCAAACCAATCCCATATTCTCAATGGATAAAAAATAACACTCAACAAAAACGAACAAAACAACACCTGCCTAAGAAAGACCATTTTCCACTAATTGAAAAAGAAGATTTAACTGATAAAATAAATTTATCAGGACCACAAACAAATGATTCAAAATACACAATAAATCAAGTTTTTGACCTTCACGACCCACTTGATACAATACCCTTATCTACATTAGAAATCGAAAACATTTTTCTCCCCCCAACAGAAACAATTACAATTTCAACACTGAAACAATATCAAAACCTTGACCCAGTAATTCGACAACTGAAATCATGGCACAAATATAAAACTAAACCTATCAAAGCAGATTCAACCATTTTAGGAAATAAAACACTCCTCCGATATTTTCGAAAATTCAATAATACAACAATTAACGAAAACACAGACCTTCTAGAATACAAATTAAATGAATCTACAGTTCCATGTCTCCCTTTAAGTATGATTCTTATAGCTTTTAATATTTCACATACACAAAATATTAAAGGACACTCTGGATCAGAGAAAACATATTCAAATTTTATACAAAATTTTTACTTCCCAAATGCACCAAATTGGATAAAAGTACTATGCAATGATTGTATAGTATGTCAACTGAATAAACCTTACCCAAATCAAAAACAAATAGCACAAAAACAAGATTTTAAAGGACAAAGTTTGTACTTTAATCACCGTATCTCATTTGATACTAAAGGACCAATTTCACCCTCATCAGAAGGAAACTCCTACATTATGGTAATTGTTGACGCATTCACACACTATGTAGCACTTAACCCAGTACCACATTGTAATGCTTATTACGCATATACAACACTTTATGAACACTGGATAGCAAAATTTGGACTACCAGAAATTTTAGTTACAGACAATGGTACAGAATTCATAAATAATGAAATAATAACACTATGTCATTTATATAACATTAAACACAAACCACGTACATCTCATGCACCTTGGACAAACGGCTTAGTCGAAGGTATGAACCGTTCACTACAAGAATATCTTAGATGTATCATCAATGGAAATGATACAAAATATACCGAATGGTTAGCAGATGTAAAATTATTTCCCTTAGCATATAATTCACAAATTACGACAACTTTAGGAATGTCACCATATGAAATGGTTTTTAACCAAAAGCCACGCAAACCAATAATGTTTACAGCAAATTCTCATAAAAACGCACAAGGTTATTGTCAACCAAATAAAGACTCAATTTGTTATAACCTCCCATTACATACGCACGATGAAGATCATTTTCATCACCCACAAATTCTTAAATTAGCCTCCGGTACACACACCGAATGGATTTTAAATAGAGATAAGAAACACAATGAAATTTACCAAAAAATAACGAAAAAGTTATTACAAAGACAAAACATAAATGAACAAATCAATTCACGCTTTACACCAGCTTCCGATTTAAAAATTGGAACATTTGTTTTAATACCTAATTTTAATACTCAAAAAGGAATTTCTAAAAAATTACAACCCCTCCGAAAAGGACCCTACCAAATAATTGCAAAACCCACTGATGTCACATATAAAATTACCGACTCAAACAAAAAAGAAATCGTTCAACATCGAAACAACCTATTACCTTATTACCCAAAAGAATACGCACTCCGCGAATTAACTCAATTATATTCTTTCACAGGATTAAAAATCATTCAAAATGAACCACATCTGAAAAACACAGAACAAAATGATAACCCCACCGAAAATCAAAACACAAAACCAACCGCCACCAAAAACAATACACAAAACCATAAAGAATCTCCAAAAACAAGAAAAAATAGAAAAATGACAGAACAAATAATACCCCAAGAAGAAATAGACAAATCAGAACATAGAAAAACAACAAGACTCCGAAATCAACCACGTAAAAACTACAAAATGTTCATCCCCCAATCTAAAATATTAAAGAAAGTAGAATTTAAAAAGTAATTTTAAGATTTTACACTTCACAATCTTGAAACATCCGTAACATTTTTCATTTCATTTTTTCAAAAAAACATGCTCACAAGTACGCAATAATTCTAGTTCAAAATAGACCAATAGGATTCATCCAATCCGCCACTTTCTCTAACTCAAACTAAGATCAATTAGACGAATAATCTAGAACTCCAGGCACATCTCTAACTATAACTTTACAACCTCCAGGTCAAAAATAAGCAAACCACTCCAACTTGACAGCTAAAATAAATATCACCATAATACCGTACCCCTCCCTTATCTAATAACCCAAAGATCAACAATATTTCCCCAACTCAGACCACGAATACCCCCAAAACAAATTTGATAACTTAGCCTAAAGTAACAAAATGAAGATTTTAATTAGCCTAAAGAACAAAAATCTCACCATACCCCGGATCATTTGACAAACAAAAATAAAGAAAAAGACGACCTCCCAGTCGCCATGAAAATTGCCCCCAACAATTTTTTACAAAACTCAACCCACTTGTCAAAAAACTAATAAATAATTCGACCACACTAGAAAATCGCCTCAAACAGCAAAAAATATTCGACCAAGAGATCATTTCTTAAATGCTTTTCTCTCAAACAGTCGCTCAAATACTTATAAATTTTAAACATTTTTTTTCAATACTTGAAGCTTTTATAATATTTCTTTTTGATATACTTGAATCTTTTCTAATAATCTTAATCATTTTTTGTAACATTTTTTTAATTTTCTACACAATACTCGAACTATTCCTCCAACTTTCCAAAACCCTTGAATATATCCACAGGTACGATTTTAACAACTTGTCTAAATGATACGAACAATTTTCAGTAGAACCGATATTTTTTTATTATTTGTAATTTTCATAGCATTCTTATCATCCCTCATTTTGACCATCTGTAAATGTATAAAGAAAGCAATCCTCACATTTGCCCTAGCAACAGTCCTTCTAATTCTTTTTTTGGAAGAATATTATAATAAACACAAAATTTCTCACTAAAGTAACAATTCAAAAATCCATCAAAAATTGCTACCCAACAGTCACAAAATCAGTCTTCACCGACATCATCCCAAGATAATCCAACACCACCTTCAACTACTCAAAATCCTCAAACATCTACACGAATTTCTTTTCAAGACAATCCATACACTTTTGAAGAACGGCACGCTCGTTTATCTGAACCACTAGAACCAGTTCAACGACAAGCATCTCTAAGTGAACCAACATATAATCTTTACCCAACACTACCACAAGAACTAAGTAGAATACGAAACCTTAGTCAAAACCAAAACACAACAGAAATAAATAGACAAATTATACATCCTCGACGAAACAGAAATTTTCAAACTCCCCGAGTTCATTTTGATATACCTCAATCCCCATCACAAACCACTCCAGAAAACACCACTGGTATCACACCAGAAACTCCTACACTTTTTTCACAACGAAGCACTTCAAGTCTACCCTCAGACTACTTAGGTTCAACACCAACATCTGAACAAATACGTGAAAATCCCTTTAACCCCCCAAACCTAACATCACGACTGCCATATTGGACTACACATTCCTTTACACAAGGTGAACCAAATTTAGTCAATGACCCCATAGATATTTCTACGGATACAACAACATCCTCATCACTCCCAGAAACATTATCACTACCATCAACACCATCAATAAGCCAGTTTTCACCATCACCCTTTAACTTAAATTTTCCAAATAATCTCGACGCCAGATATCGAGAACAATCATCAATAAATATTCCTTTAAGATTAGATTGGAATACATTCACAGCACCTCCACCATTATTTGGACAGCATCAAGAAAGTAACCGCCTTCATAACTGGGCACTTAATAGATTACAATATCGCCAAGATATTCACAACGATATCCGTGATCACAATATTCAAATACTCCAACAAAACAGTTTACAATTAAAGTTTGAAATCACAGTTAAATTAAACAATATTACACAACATCCCTACCCATTAAATCCACCTAACATAACAGCTCAATCACTACCACCACCGTTTATAACTACTGAAGTAATATATAAATACGACAGATACACCAAAAACACAATTGGTTACATTACATTTTATAACCCATACTCAGGATTATCATACACATGTATATTCTAAAATTATTAATTTTTCTTCAACTCCCTTTTCTAGTTACCTCAAATCAAAACATAAACCCTTCCCCTCGTACAGGACCACAAGATTTATTAGTAACACATTACGATTGTGAAGAAAATGAACAAAAAACACTACACAAATATGCAATAAATCAAGTATCACAATGTGAAACAGAACCACAGGCTATAGAAACCACAGATATAATAGCAACACTCTATTCAAAAGCCCGAGCAACAACAGTTACAGGTTATAAATTCACAGCGACATTTTCCGAAAAGAAAGTACATTGTTCACAAGTCTCCAACGGCAACAAAAACCGACTTGACCATGAATCATTCTATCAAAGTAATATAGAACGTCTTTTACATCTCAATCCCGACGATTGTAAAAATGAATTACTTAGACTAAACATCACACAAAATAAAAATTCCCAAAGAAAATTAGTTAATTTTCAAGTTTTTTCAGACTCTGTACACCAATCACAACTTGAAAGACACCAAGGACATATAAAATTAGACGAAAAATACCCGTATAACGGCGCACACGGACGATTAACCTATGACCTACATGATAAACATTGGATACCACACATTGGTATAAATAACCCATCAAACTGCAAAGCAGACACGAAAAATAAAGGATACCAAGAAATAATGTTTTTCGATTGGAAAATACAACTCGAAAAAATACAACTCACACGAGATTTATCTGATAATACAATGATCTATCAAGGAATCCGACTACCTTGTAAAAATGATCAAGGATATTGCGACCCTACAACAAGAACACAAGCAACAATTGTTTGGTTCCCCGAAGATACATGTACAACATTTCAAGTAGCAAAAATACACGCTCGTATGATAAAATTTCACGAAAAATATTTCATACAATCAATTCCTTATGAACAAGTCCATCCATCACGCAAACTAAGTTCCGATTTTAGAAACATAGACAATATAGAAAATAAATTGACACGATTTCAAATATATCAAGAAACAGAACTTGCATGTAAATACAGGAATCCACTTCACAGAACACAATACTCTGAAATATTAGTTGAATACGAAAAAGGATTCGACATGACCACTGGAAAAGTAAAAATCGACCCATATGCCACAGGTCATCCTCTAAACGAAGGAACATCCTATATACCAGTTAATTTTGAAAAAAGCAACGGACAACCTGGTGGACATCTAAAACCTTATGACACCAGAAGCACACGCTTACAAGAATTATCACTAATGAATACTACATATTTCGGTAATATCCACTATGATATTCATTTAGATATGAAACTAGATTATACAATTAGCCGAATTTTTCAAGAAATGTCACTCTCCGAATTAGAAACACTACACCAACTATGCGAATTAGAACGAACACAAATATTACAATCACTTGCACTAGCAGTATTAAAAATACCCTATGCAGGATACTTATTATCTGGAAATAGATCAAATTTTTTAGACTATGAAGGAAACATCTTATGGTTTTATACTTGTACTAAAAAAGTATCACCACTATACGTTTTTGAAGATAAACGATGTTATAAAAGAATCCCTATCTTTTATAAGAATAAAGTACATTTCGTGGATACACTTTCACGAAGAACCTATTTCTGGGATACCGCAGTCCCATGTGGATCAGAAAATAGCCACAATGTAGTACAACTAAACCCTGATGAAAATAAATATTATCTTCTCACTCCATATCCCACATTAATGCAATCACTCAAAAAATTTTCACCAGAAAGCATTCGCGCTATCGCTCGAAACCCAAATATAGACTTACAATCAATAGGAATCTATTCAAAATCAGATATTCAACATCACATTAGAACACAACAATTCCAAGAATTATTAACACAAATGGACACTATACAAAGACAATCAATTGACCAAAATCTACGCAAACTTGCAGAAACCGCAGGTTTTGCCGATATCTACACGCAAGACTACAGCGAATATTTTAAAGACATTAAAGATTATATATATCTAAACGGCGAAAAATACCGTCCCCAAGATATATCACCAATCAACATTTTTAGCTTTGTTACACTCAAGAATGAAATCCTTGATTTTCTAGGATGGCCCTACTACATCTTAGAAAAATTGACTATTTTATACGCAATGTTTAACTTTATTGGATTTCTTTTCTCACTTTTAAAAGGAATCTACAATACATGTGCTATACACACACAAGTAAACAGACAAGCAAGCGTAGCACGCATACTCTTTGCAGGATTTTTTGGAATCTTTTCTACATCTATAAACAAAATTCTTTTAGACGCACAAATAAAAGAATATAACACAAAAATAACAACACGACAAAATACATACGACGAAGAACATAACAATGTCGACACACAGCCAACGGCACCACAACTACCACCCCTACCAAATAACCATCCACTATCCCTAGTCCCACGAAATTTTCGAAATTTAGCAATCACACATAATCCAAATTTTCGACTCAATATATCACAAAGTCCCGTCCAACATATAATGACACACCAGTCACAAGATGATAATACTTATGAACAAATTATTGAACAACCCCATACCACCGCTTTTCAGTCTCAAAATAATCATTTTTTTAGCCCACGATGAGCCGCCAACTTGGATCACTCCACCGATCAAATTCCCATCCAACCAATCTTACCTCTTCAATCCCAATCATACCACTTTTTGCTTTTCCGCCACCCGATTTTCCATCTAGCAATGTAACATCAGGCATGAATTCCGACACTAACTCACATATTTCAGTTTTATACTCCATCTCACAGCTAAATAACCCGAATATTGAAACCCCCGATGAATTTGCCGACTCAGAACCATCCCCATCCAATAATTTTCATAACCCTTCTAATTTTTCTCAACCTCCTTTTCAACCCATATTGTCAAATAACCCTGACCCAATCACCCCCACACCCTCTTATGCTTCCCAAGTTACCCCAACCTACTCCTCATACCATTCTGACCAATCATCTCATTCTCCAGACACCCCCCGAATCTCCCCAGAACTAGATAATTTTATTACCCTTCAACAACAACCCTACCATCTTAACACCCCGACCATAAACCAAATCTCCTCCACTACAAATTCATCCAATCCCCCTACACCCTCTTCAAATTATACTGAATCATTAACACCATCATCCACATCCACTATATCTTCACTCAACACTAATAGAGCTTACCGCACTTTTAAAAGAAAATTCCCCAACCATCCTTTCCCAGCAAAACCAGGAACAGCCCGTGAATACATCAACCACCCCCAGCATACTAACACTAAAGAATTTTTAGCTATCACTCTACCCTCATTTCCACAATACACTTTAAACACCCCTCACGACGCTAACGAAACACGCAACTTTGTAGATGAATACGTTTTAATGCCCACTCTCTCTTGGACCTCATACTATCATTTCACTAACCCTCTTTGCTTACCTTTATCCAACACTTCCATCGATATAGAACGAAACAAAGACATGCTATATCGACTAACTACACCACTAACCGCTAGACAGTTTACTTACGTTGGATATAAAAAATCACTAAAAATACACACTGCACCTAGAGCTAATGAATATACACTAGAATACTACGATCACAACATCATTAGAGCTAACCAAGATCAATTCTTAGACGACGATCGCTTCGCTAATCCACAAATCACCGAGAAATTTTTCATCAAGACACCATATGTATTTACACTAAACATCTTCGACCGAAAGTTTGATCACATTATTTCAGAAGCACTAACAAACACACAAGCATACGAAAGTTTTAAAGAACGCTTCCAAATCTTTTCACTAACCTTTCATTTCCTTGCACCACACGAAAGAGATTTGCACTGCTCACATGATATTATGTTGCGCACTAAGCAAACACATACATACAGTTACTATCGTTTCATCCAAAATCACTTTGACCTCCACACACCCTCTAGACAACCACACCATCGTTTCCAATTCATCAACTCAAAATACACTTCACCGTATTTCCTAAATTTCACATATTGTATTAAAGACACTAACCTCCATGGTATTCTTCGTAATTATGACCCCATAACCCAAATGTACATTTTCTGCCCCATCACCAAGACCTTCAACGCCGAAGAATCCCGACCCTTCCTTATCCCGCACGAGTTCCTACAACCTATAGAAATCCCAATTTTAGAATTCATCCACAACACTAAATTTAACCACAAATTATATAACTTAATCCAAAACACACCTTATGAGTTTGCAGTAGGCACTGAAGAACTAACCACTATTAAGGCACTTCAATTGCTTTGGCCACTACTTCAGACTAAAAATATCATCCGCATTCTAGCTAAACTACTAACAACTTCAGAACTAATTCACGACATCTTCCCCCACGGTTTTTTCCCCGACGACTAACAGGTAAGTATGAATTCAATGAATATTACTAACTAATTAAAATATTGAAAAACTCACCATTCTTTAATCATGTTTTCTTTAGATTTTTAGCCTTCATCCTAGATCATCTGAAACATTCACAAAAGAAAAAATAAAAAATAGCAAACTTCTTCAAAACTGTTTAAGACCCTATTAAACTTTTGCACCAACAATTAAATAAATATAATACCAATGCAGTAAATTAATTTATAAAATTTTCCCCCCAAAAGTAGTAAATCTAATTATAATGAAAATTTGTATCTTAAAATTCCCCCATAACTAGCAGTAAATTTCCAAATTCTATGCAGTAAATTAATAAAATGCAATTGCAGTACTAACCTTTTGATATTTTCATTCATTCGCACAGAAATTCTATCCACACTCGCACAGCTCGCCCACGAAGAATTGTTTAAAATAATGAATTTCAGTTTCAAGTTTTCACACTCAACAACTCTAACATACAATAACATGTTTCAAACTTTCCTTTAACCCGGTTGGAAAGGAATCATATACTAAACAAAACTAATCAACGCAGCTTACTAAATACCACAAATCATAGAATAACAGCATGACTTAGAAAAGGAAACCAACGGTACCCAAACCGGATTAACCCAGTTTAAAACTGGATAATTTATTCTTTTGAAGACTATTACAAAGTCTTAGAAAGAAATAATAAAACACAAAAAAGTCGAAAGACAAACCCATACCACAAACAATTTGCTTTTTGAAAAAAGTACATAACCAACAAGACACAAGTAAAACCACAACCAACCCAACATAAAACGTTGTCACATAACAGGACCCCTCACAAAAACCGCATGAAATCATACTCCCACACCTGGCCTAACCCACCAGGAAGGACGTCCTGAGCATGCTCTATAGCCGGCCTAACCCACCGTGCTACATCCACGCTTTGTGACCACACCTTTATTTTTAATAAGAGCTACTCAAGGGTGAGTAACTCTTCAAAATAACCGAACTAAAACAAAAAGCTTTTGTGAAAACAACTAACTAAAATCATTATTAAAAAATATTAAACTAATAAAAGTTTTATAAAATGTAAAATCACATGATGCAATATATAGATCAGAATACAACACCAAGGACGAACATCAAAAGACAAGACGACCCCACTACACTCGAGAGAGAATGACCAACTACAATCGATATGCCGCTCACAATCACAACTCAAAGGATTTAGAGTACGACTTGACCTCGCAGAAAAGGACTTCATTGAACCAGACCAATGACCACCTCGATGACCCAAGTGTACGTACAGATCCGAGTAACCAGGCATCCCCTCCACGCACAATCTCCACGCCATTCCCAAGCTAAGATCAGACACAAAAGAAGTTCTCCACGAAGAACAGAAAAACCTGACATAGCCAACCATTCTGAAATCAGAATTGATTTTGTTGCAAAGACCCAGTCGTTGTCACAAGAAGAAGCGGAAGAAAAATATGATGTTCGCCAAATACCAACGTCCATCATCCACCCTTGAATTACAGAAGAACTGTTCTAAAAAACTCTGTAAAACCCGGATGGGTGGAACCTGATCTAAACTACATTTTATGATTGGATAAATTAAATGTTTTACCAATGTAAAGTATTTAATATTAACCAATCATGATCCATCTAACTAACAACCCACTTATTTGTAAGTGCTGAAGTTACTTGTAATTTCAGCACCAGAGAGATTTGAATTTAACTTAGAAATTAGTTGGACTCTCCCGAGCACTTCAGCAGCCGCAATAAACCAGTATACCCTAGATCTATTGAGCCTAGCAGAGACTAGTTAAACAACCTGAGACTAGATAGTATAAGAGTAAGATTAGGATCGGTATTAGACTAAGAAGTTGCACGAATCTATCCGGCCGAAAATAAGATAGCGTGACGAGCAGACGGTGTACCCTATCCGAAATTACTCTATGAGTTACACTTCGGTCCTAACTCATATTTCTGTTTTCTGGATTTTGTTTTGATTTTCTTGTTTATAAGACATTAAAGAGCTTGGAAACAAAGCTCCACATAGATGGCCCTAAACACGATTGGAAAAATTTAATTTTCACAAAATAAAGACATTCTTCTGTGTACTGATACTAACTTCATTATTTTACTCGACTTTAAAAAAATCTAAGTTTGTATAATTACAATTAACAAAATTATTTTTGTGTTTTTAGAAATGAAGGTAATCCTGTTTTCTGAGTTAAATTTTCTTTTTCTTTTCTTTCTGACATTAAAAGGCTTTATTCGAAAAAATTTCCTCATAGATGGACCTTAACACGATCAAATAACGTCTTTTAACAATTAAGATATTCTTTTCGGAACCTAAGTTTTTAATTTGTCCAGCATTACTTCTCTTAAAAAACATTGTTTTCTGAATTAAATTTTCTTATTTTATCCGATATTAAAAAAAAAACTTTAATTGAAAAAACTCCTCATAGATGCCCTAAACACGATTACTAAACTCCTTTTAACAAATAAAGTTTTTCTTAATGCATGTACAAGCCTATGGCATTGTACCAAGTAAGTTGTGCAAAGGTTTATTTGAATTGATCCGGAAATTTAAAATGAATATTTGAGAGAGAGAGAGAGAGAGAGAGAGAGAGAGAGCCAGTAATTAAAAGAGTCTCGCCTGTTGGGCAACAGTACTGGCAGCAACGAGGGTTCCTCTTCAATGGTACATCTCATCTCTGTCTCTGCTATGAGGTTGGAGAAGCCAGAGAGAGCTGCCAGCACTGACTCAATGTCAGCACACCAGATGTAGGACAGATACACCATCTAACAGAAACACAAATAAACTGAAATAATCAGCATAAAAAACAAATAAAAAAATCAGAATATCAAATCAAATAGAAAATCTGAAAAAAAATCGAGAGAAAATTAAGAGAAAAAAGTACAATGTTCATAAACATAATACAACATAGCAAGATACAGAACGAAATTATCCTGGGTGATACCTTTTATTCTGTTTTTCAATAACAATGAAATATTATTCAGAAGAAATTTTAATAGACTATCCAGGTAAATTTCATTATTTTCAAATTTTTGTCTTGAAATACATTCCATTTTCAATCCCGGGTGGATGATGTTAAAGTGACCCATTAATTGACAAATTCGAAGTGTTGACTAACCTCCAGGTTGTGCAGAGTGTTGAAGTGTGATGTCAGCGTGCTAGCCGAGTCCTGAAATAAAAAAACTTACACTTGTTACCAAAAAAAATAGCTGGTCAAAAAGCCAACCTCGTTTAGGTGACTGGCTGGGGTTTTCCGAGATAATTTAGAAATCAAAGTGATATTTTCCCGTAATTGTATCAGAACTCTCGCTCGGATAAAAATTCACAAAAAAAGTTTAGCCCACCTTGTTTTTGTATATGAACGAGTGCCTGTATTGCAACAACTGGCTCAGCCATCTGAGAGTGTCCAAACAGCAACAGTAATGACTCTCCAGTAATTTGTGGCACACTCTCACGATGACGTCACTGTTGATGTCCAGAAATGTCTGGAGAGGGGCACTGGGATTCCACAGACAGATGTAGTCCTCCTGGTGCAGACACAGCAGTGCCTAAAATATGGGAAAAAAATTGAGCGCAAAAAATATTCCCTGGCTGTACACAATTGTGATTATCATCAGATAGCCAAAATACAGTTGCAAAAGAGTCAAAGAACACAAATAGAAAAATTACTGAATTGATTTTTTTTGAAGAAAAAAATAGATACTTTTAAAGCCCTTTGAATTTCTAAAACAATTTCTGATTGGCACTTTTTTGATTAAAAAAACCAATTAGACAAACCTAGGGTAGGTAATTTTTATATTTGGCTTGGAAATCTGATAAATGAAACTCATTTTCAATATTAAAAGTCAATCACGTTTTTCGAGACCTTTAAATTTTGCTGTGGATAGTGGAGTTTGTTTTCCTCTGAACAAAAGAAATGCACTGAACTTACAAAAAAACCAACAGTCAAACCGCGAAAGAGTGAACTTGAGCTTAAACAAATTCGAAGACTTTTCCTGGATAAAAAAAATCATCACAACCTATATAACAGTCTGACTGAGTTAATCGACTCTTAGAAAATGATTATCCCTGACTGTACACAATTTATTTATATATATATATATGTCATTATATCTGTCTATTTTATCTGCCTATACCTTATTTTTTTGTAATTATAAATTAAATATTTGAGACAAGAGCCAAAGTGGAGACCACAAAAACAGTATGTGACGAAAAATAAATTCAGAAAATTTAAGGAACATTTTATTGTCTGTCTCAAATTGAATTTATTCTAAGAAAAAAACAAGTTAAACCGCAAGAGCCAGCGTAATAATTTTTATAAGTCTAATTTCGTTTCATTCGTTCGTAAGGATTTCGTTTGCTGCCATCAATGGTTAAATCCGGCGCAATTAATTGAAAAACATCAAACACTTGAAATTCTATTCAGGAGATAAATTTAATAAGAGTTTAACAAAAAGGATAAATTAGCAATGCCTGAAAGTGCCATCGCAGCAGCACACTGTATGGTTGTACTTACAAATTTGTGAAACTTTTTCGAAAAACACAACACGCCAAATTTCGAAGACTGAAATGATCTGAGCAGCCATATTTGATGGCCAAAATTGCAACTCCTGGAAAAAAAATTGGCGTCACCCCACTATAGGGTCGAGATTTTTGAGAAGTACCTGTTAAGTTTTTTTCATAATTTTTTTGAACTATCATCAAAAAACGTCATATCTGGGAAAAAAAAGGAGGAATCGAGCAATCACATTTAAATGGAGGCCACACCTGCAATTCCTGGGAGTACCTCGATATCATCGATAACATTTCACTAAAGGGTCATCAAAATCAAATCTTGAGAAGTGTTTTTTAAACAGAAGTTTTTTTACACTTTTACAATTTTTTTTATTTTGAAAGCTCACAAAAAGATCATACCTGGAATTTAAAACTATGAGGTCTGATTTTTTGGAGGCCTGATTTCAACCTTTTGACAGTACCTTGACAGCACCACGCCGTAGAGTTGAGAATTTCAAATTTGATCAAGATCTGCTAAATCTCGGTTTTTCTGAAAACTTTTTGAAAAAAATCATAAACAAAAAAAATCTCGAAAACTGATAAGGATTGAGTAGTCACAATTTAGAGATCAATTTTGCAACCTCTGAGAGTATCTATACAACATTGTAAGGTTGGGAATGAGTTTTTTTTACATCTAAGTCTTATAGAAAATTTTTGAAAAAAAAACAAAAAGAAACGGCATATTTTGGAAACAAAAAGCATTAGAGCAGTCAAGTTTGAAAGCACGATTTGCAGCATTTGATAATACCCCGAAAAAATTCCTTATGAAGGTTGCAAATTTCAAACTTATTAATGTTTTGTCCAAGTTTTTTAAAACCTTCTGACAAATCTTTAAGACTAAGATAAAATCTTTTTATAACTTGAACTAAGAGAGAGTTGGAGCAGTCATATTTGGCTAACGTACACTGCGCTTCCCTCCCCCCCAATCTCATGCTAGCATCATAGCTACGTCCTTACATTCGTCCCTTGTAGAAATCCTAGCTTTCATAAGCTGGGAAATCGAAAAAAAACTTTTAGGTGTTGCAAAAACCGATAGAGCTTAAACGTGCGAAAACTCTTTCGTTAAACATGCAAGAATAATACATGAAAAATCTTATAGCAAGCCAGATTATGAAGCCTGCAATTTGATATATAATAGATAGATATAATAACAGGCAGAAACTTAAGTTTTTGATCTAATGATAACTGGCAAAAAGGCAAGATACAATGAATTATTGTAGCAGCGAATATTAACCTTCAATGTTACATTTTTATTGTTCCGACTTTCGAAGAAAGTGAAGATTATAGATGCTCGATGTAGTTTTTCAGCCAGATATGCACACCGCTACAGTATCCTTCCACGAGTCCTTCTTAGCTGCTCGTTGTACACTTTACACCTGGCGATTTATCCCGCATTACAAAACGAGTCAGCTAATTGGTTTTATTCATTCCATGCACGACTCAAAATTCAACACTTTTACATCTTAAATTTTTAACACTTCAATTTTGATTTTATTAACCTAAAATCAATTTTAACAGGAGTCAATACTTAACTTACCAAAAACAATTTCAGACCAATTAAATGGCAGTCGGATCATTCAGGGCTTTGCCCTGATACGAGCTGTCTTGTTTATTTGTTATCCCTAACTTACGCTATTTTTGTAGCCGCTAACTTTCTTGAAATTTGATCCCATGGCGGAAACCATCAAATTAATTTACATGTTCGAGTTTTGAAAAAATATCAGCCTGCCCTGAAAAGATGTAGGCTGAGCAAAAAATAAGGGAAAAACCTCACACGCTTTTGATCAGCTAAATACGTTAAGCGTTTTTCCTTAGACCTAAAAAAATTGGAAGTTTTCAATTAAATCCCTCGCTTTGCCTTGGGCGAATTTCAACCGACAACAAAATTATCATCCAGCATCTCTTGCTGTTTTTATCAGCAGATTACAACCAAACGCTAAGAAACAAAAAAGGAACAATTTTTCTTTTCGCAACACTTGTTTTTAAAACATACATTCAAGTACATCTCTTCGAAAATCTGTTCTTTTTTATCTTGATCGCTGTTTTGATACAAAAACGTACGTGCAAAAAATGAACTTTTATTGTTTTAATTTCAGGAAATTTTTTGAATCAAAACCACCAAAAAATTTAAAAAACAACCTGGTAACTAATTGTCCTTTCATCGGGGATCGCAATTTTTTATTCGTTAAGTAAAATTAAACACAGAGGCAAAACTGAGCTTCGCACCACTTGCGATGCAAAGCAAGAAAGCCGCTAAGTCAGAAAAAATCGAAAATATTGCAAAAACTAGATTTATCAACATGATTAAGGCTAGTTTAAAAAAAAAACGCCAAGACAAAAGAAAAAATCAACAAGACTTATAAGAAGTTTAAAATTCGCACTCTCCTGCAATATACACACACATGAAAATCTATTTTCTCGTCATATGAACCAATATGAGGCAACTCAGCCGATATAAAATAGTCGAAACCTATTAAGCCGAAAAAGAAAAACAAAAAAAAAATAGAAGCTGAAAAATTTCAAAAAAAAACACACATACGCACATACAAATTTTTCCGCCCGTCGAAAGACGCAATATAAGACCATTAAGCCGATTTAATATAAGCCAAAACCTATCACGCGAAAAAAGGAAAAGAAAAAAAAACAAAAAACGAAAAAATTATTGTCAGGCTGAAGATTTGTCTACTATTAAGATTTTTCAACATTTTGTCTGATTTAGAAGGGCGCATAAAAATTACGTTTTCATTGAAACTATTCAAAATAAGGACACTAAGTCGATAAAATAAACCGAAACCATTTGGGCAGAAAAGGTTTTAAGCGACAGAAAAAAATGTATACGAAGTCAAGGTTAGTCAAATTACGAACAGCAGAAAAAAATCAAAACACTAAAAATAAACTACAATGTAACTAGCGTACAACAAAAAAAAACAATTATACGATGTGGCAACTAAGACGACAAAACATAATCAGACAAAAAAAAGTCCGACAATTTTTTTAAAAACGGAAACGGAAAAAAAACAGGTCCTGTCAGTTTCGAATCCAGGGCCTTTGACGTCCCAGGCGTATTCGTTGCCTCCAGACAAAGTGCGCCGGAGCCGCAAAGAAATTTTAACTAATTATGAACTGAACCTAAATTTACCATTTCTAATTTTGACCATTTTTTGAACAGAGTTTACTGGAAAAAAAGTCTTGAACCAGATTGCAGAGTAATAAGCTGAGCTTCAAAAGAAGACTTAGTTAAGCAACGAAAAAATTAATTTGAGCATAAAAATTTTTCAGTATTTGCACAAAAAGGAGATTGGGTTATTTTGCAACGCGTCTTTCATACTCGCATGCCAAATTTTTTCCAATGTCCCTCATAACAAGACAAACAAAAACAAATACAAACGTTCGGTACTCCTATGACTGATGCGTCAACCTTTTCAAATTGTCAACCTTTTCAAATTGTCAACTAAAAATTTAAGACAATATTTATTGAAAAGAACCAAAAATTATTCACCTCACTCAGTAAAAAAAACAGGTCCTGTCAGTTTCGAATCCAGGGCCTTTGCCGTCCCAGGCGTATTCGTTACCTCCAGACAAAGTGCGCCGGAGCCGCAAAGAAAATTTAACTAATTATGAACTGAACCTAAATTTACTATTTCCAATTTTGATCATCTTTTGAACAGAGTTATTTACTGGAAAAAAGTCTTGAACCAGATTGCAGAGTAATAAGCTGAGCTTCAAAAGAAGACTTAGTTAAGCAACGAAAAAAATTATTAGAGCAGAAAATTTTTTCAGTATTTGCACTAAAAGGAGATTGGGTTATTTTGCAACGCGAATTTCATACTCGCATGCCAAATTTTTCCCAATGTTCCTCATAACAAGACAAACAAATACAAACGTTCAGTACTCCTATGACTGATGCGTCAACCTTTTCAAATTGTCAACCTTTTCAAATTGTCAACTAAAAATGTAAGACAACATTTATTGAAAACAACCAAAAATTATTCACCTTGCTCAGTCAAAATTAGTATTTTTTAAGCGTTAGCCAGATAGATTATTTTTGTTGTTGAATACTTCTGCCATGCGACTGTTCAGTAAATATTTCATAGTTTAAAAAAAACTTCTTTAATATGGACTGAACAAACCAGCCTTTAGTACAAAATAAGCTTATAAAAACCCAATTACTTTCATATCTCCACCATCATACAGACTGATAGCTTTTCTGCAAAATTTAAGGTTTCACGTTAAAAACAACCAAAAAAAACTTTTAAAAAAAGAAATGTCACGAACTGTGCAAAACTATTAAGAGTGACATAATTCATGCGCAGCTCTCAAAATATTTATGACTCAGTTTAAAAAGGAAGGCGAAAAAAAGAATTGAAAAAAAGAAAGATGTTTTTTCTCCAAAAAAATTAGGTGAAAAAATAGCTTAGAAGTCGGAAAAACTTCATCTATGAAAATTTCAAATCTTTGTCTCAGACAATCATCATAAACAGCCTTAACGAGCCTTGAACATAACGGACGTAGTGGCAATTAATGCGAAAAATAAAGTTGACAGTCGTTATGCTGATTACGAAATCGTAGACATGAAATTTTTTTTTTATAGCTTGAAACATTTTCAAGTAAAATTTTTACGATCTAAACCTCTTGAAACAGGCAAAAGAATTACAAAAAACTCTCTCTTGAAACTGCGCAAAATAAACTGACTGGCAACAAAATCAAATTATTTCATTGAAATTTATTGAATATACAAAAAGTAGGAAGACATTTTTTCGAAAAACTTGAGCTGAAAAAATAACTTTAAAATCCGAAAACTCCATTTAAAAAAATTCGCCACTATCTCGCGTTCGACGTTCAAAACCGTCTTTACAAGCATTGAGAATCAATGACAGAATCGCAACTAAGACGAAAAAACTTGGGTCGACGCTCTTTAAGCCGAAAACAAAAATGTAGACACAAAAATATTCAAGCTTTAAATTTTCAATTCAAGCTGTAAAATATTCAACAAAGTAAAATGTTTACAACCCATCCCTCCTAAAACAGACAACGGCGTTAAAAACAATTAGCCCTTGAAGCTGTGCAAAATAAGTGGACTAAGCTGATAAAACATACGCCAAACCCATTTAACCAAAAAGAAATCAAAAATTATTAAAAATCGGAGTAGGTAAAATTATAAACTACAGAGCAACTCTCAATAACAGAAAAAAAACTTTTACTCAAAAAGAAAAACACAAGAATTGAAAAACAACCAATTGAAAAGCTTACCAGATATTACAAATTGTATTTAAACGCCGAAAATCAGTCGAAAGAAATTAGGACGAAAAACACAAATCCGAAAAAAAATCGATTTAAAAAAAAATTATTGGAAAAAATTAATTACTAACCCGCATGAGCTAAAAATAGTTTTATTTGAACTTTGAAGAGTTTGAGCATGTCAACCTTGAGCGTGTCGGCAGAAAGTGTAAGGAAGGTCATATACTGGAAACAAGTCTAGTTCCCGATTACAGGTCACTTGCTCTCGCAAATGGAAATAGTATAATCATAATTCAAAATCGCATTTTGGACTCACATTTGGGATTTGCCTTCGAGAGGCAGCACTTAAGAGCTTAGCCACCAGATAGTTGGAAAAGATTCATGAACACAATTTCAACGTATAAAATATATGGCTTTACAGCTCTTTGAACTTCAAAAATAATTCAAGATTGACGCTTTTTTGATATAATTAACCCTGAGAAAACTGGATCAATAGGTAAGTTTTTTAGTCCGCTGGAAATCTGAAAATCAAAATTCAGTTTCGAAACTAAAAGTCGATCACGTTTTTTGTGTTCGTTACACTTTTGCGGTCCAATAGCGCAGTTTACAATTTTCCTAAAAAACAAAAAACATCACCAAGACCTCTATAAGAGTATTCACTACGGTGGTGATCCTTAATAAGCTAAGAATTTCCAGTCTCTCAAATTTTATCATTTTGCAAAACTTCGGCTTTTTTTACTAAAACCAATACAGTGACATTTTACATGCCAGTGGACTTTGTTAAAAAGTCAATCAACTATCGGTTATTCGATTTTTTGTCATGACAGAACACTTTGGGATCATGATATTATTACAAATATGACAAAAAAAATAAATATCTCTCGAAATTAAAATAAATTGTTTTCTGCCTTAGTTTAATTCATCAATTTAGAATTTTCAGTATATTGGTTAGAAATGTCTTTTTTCAGGCTAGTCTTTTTTCCGTGTTCCTTGCTTAACATTGCGCACTCCAAGACTCATTTCGCTTGAATTATCCTTGATAAAATAAACATTTTCCCTCGTTTCAATCCAATCAACTCTGAATCGGTTCGCTTATTTCATTTCTTCTTTCCATCTATCTAATCGATCAAGCTTCTCTTGCTCATTTATTTAGACTCTGTCGATGTCAGAAACCTTATGCGTAATCTCAGTTTAGATGAATGTCAATCCACATAATCCAACTGCGACATTCAAAATTAGAGCGCGAGGAAGTTTTGACAGTAACCTCAAGAATATCGAAGACTGATTCAGATGATGCCGATTAACTGCAAATCTCTGTAGCATCAATGCTCGGAGTATGAACAAAAACAATCACTTTATCTTTGATTTCTGCCTGATAAAGCCGCAAACAGATAAATTCTGTTTATGTTCATCATTTGATTTTTGAAAATTGTTCTCACATGGCAATGTTTGTCGCACATAGTGGTATCAATTTATGATATCAGCCTTAAAATTTGCTCAGAAAAACTTGTAAGTCGTCCATTTATTGGCATCCTCCGTTTCTAATCGGATTAGAATTCCCTCAACATGACGAAATTTTACTCAAATCAACAATTCAAACAGTCGAATTATTTTTCCAATTAATCGAAATAGCAATGAAAACTCATAATTGAACTTTTTTCTACTTTTCGATCACTTGCTTTTTTACGCAATGTGGGCCACTATCAAATGAGCTTTTGATTCATGTGTGCTTTGACGAAAATAACTTCTCCGATAAAAATAAGCTCGCCGAAACTAAACTGCATATAACATCGTATGTCGTGTAATTCATAAACTACTCTAACTGATTTGAGCTCTCAATCTTGTCGTTTTTCAATTGTGTTCCCGAAGAACAACCTAAGCAATGAACTTATTTCCTCCTATCAAATAAACTGCAACAGCGAATACGGCGTATCTTGGCGAGATGAGTTAATGCAACAGTATTTCATTTTCGATTGAAGAGATATAGCTCTATAGATCCTGTTTTGTTTCAATCGAAACCATCAACACTTCAGAATGCGAATCTCCAAGAGTCAAAAATGGTCTTTAAAGCTCCTCCGCATTCATACTGAAAATGAGTGATAAATCCCAATCCGACATGCAATAACAGTGAACATTGACTCTAAACAAAAAGGGAACACTTAGCATGCAAATAACAAGTCTAGGATTTTTCCAACTATACCCTACCCCCTTAATTTAGTTACTAATATGGTAGAAGGGGAATGCTTAACTGTTGAATTAGTCCAGTAAAAGGGGTAGCGAATCGTTACAGGTTAGCTCAGGGGATCTCAAACTGCTACCCCTCAGCAGAGAAACATAACTTTTTTTTTGCTGTTATCAGCAGTTTTAAAATGGAAAGAGCCTGTAATTCAAGGCAAAAAGCATGAATGAAAAAATTTTACCAAAAAATATGAAATCAAGTACAAAATCGGGAAAAGGGAAGCTGCTGGTCGGGGGACTTATTTGGATTTAATGTTTAAAGTACCGCTCAATTTAGTTAAAATAAATTTCAATAACAACTAAAATTACGATTCTGACATCTAAAACTGAGAAATTGATGGAATCTTAATCCAGTGAAAAACAAGCATAATTAACCACGCATCCTCGGTTGAGAAACCTTCTTACACACTCAAAGAAAATGTGTGTTAAGCTTTCTTCGTTTCAAATTCCAAACGCTTCTTCGAAACTTCATTATAAACAGTTTCTACGTTCCAACTTAATGAGAAAGTATAAAGATTTCTGCGCTTCAAATTTCACATTTAATGTTAGTTTTGAGAACGCCCGGGCTCAATTTTTTAAAACGCACAGCAGTCTTTTTCCGTTTTTGTATAGAACAACATGTTAACTCCATTTGAGTGCTACTTAATACCCACGCTTTTCCGCCATAAACGCTTAAAATTCCCCTTTATTTAAAAACGCACCAGCCTACTATTGTTGCCTTAAACATTCCATGCTGTCATTAAACATGCAAACCATCATTTTAGGGGAAATTTGTGAGTTAAACTCCATGCTTGAAAAAATATATATTTTTCAAAGGCTACTGTAAATGGGCTTATATTGTCTGAACAAAAACACGGAAGTAACCTCACATTCTAATCACGCATGCAGTTATACTAAAACATGGATGAAAAATTCTAGATACAAGGTAACAATTGATTAAGTATTTTCGAAGTTTAACACCATTTCATTAAAATACATTTCGGTTGAAATTCATTTTCAGCAAAAATAAAACAACAATACAACCTCCAGGTCAATTTGTATTCTTCATTTCCATTCTAACATAGAAACATAGCCAATCGAAGATTGGAAAAGAGTAATGAACGCAAGTAAACATAAAAAAAAACACTTTCTTGAAAAAATCTCAACTTTCGAATTTCAATCGAAAAAAATAGATGCCCTGTAATCTCTTTGAATTTCTAGAACAATTTATGATTGGCGCTTTTTTTGACAACATGAACCCAACTTGAGAAAACTGGATAAATAGGTAAAGTTTTTATTCCGCTGGAAAATCTTAAAAATAAATTCCTTTCGAAACTAGAAATCGTTCACGTCTTTTCGCGCCATTTCCACGTTCGTATTTGGAGAGTGCTATTTACGTCACTTTCAGCAGATGAATTTCAATTGAACTCAAAAAGTGCATTAAACCTAAGTGCATCAATATTTAAAAAAAAATCAGCAAGACCTACATAAAGAGTCTTCACTACGTTCATTACTCTTAATAGAAAAAATGATATCGAAATCAGCTTGAGCAAAAAATAACTGATCATAGAAGAGGCCTTCAAATCTCGAGAAGCTAAAATCATTTGAACTTTTTAAAGAGCCAACAAACGAAGGGAAAAGACAATTAACTCAACGAACCCAAAAAAGGAAATTTCTTTCAGAATATTCAAGTGTTTAAAAAATAAAAGTGGTTCAAACAAATTTTAAGACGTTTCTTGAAAGAAAAAAATCAAAAAATCATCTGACCTATATAAGACTTCACTACGTTCATCGACTCTAAAAAACCAGTGAAACGAGGAAACAGAAGGTAAAAATGAGCGTTTAAAATTGGCAACACTGGCCATTAAAAAATCAGATAAAATAGATGCTATTAGGCTGCTAATGTAATGTAGCAAAAGAACACTAACTTGGAGGTTGAGTTAAAAAAAATGGATTCGGAAAATAACACTACTCTCACTTGTGTACCTGACGCTCTAAATATATTAAATTAATATGATTTAATATATATGATTATTGAATGTACCTTCATACTCTCTTGCGCTAGATCAGGCAGTTGGACTTGAGTGACTAGAGCTGTCAGGCCAAACACCAGATTGCACACTTGGCTGTTACTCCCCAACAACACAGTCCCTGAAAAAAAAAAACATTTTTCAATGTTCTTTCAGTCGGGTTGATTACAATATGACAAAATTTGGACTAAATTGACATCCTTTCCCCTTAATAGGTCGAAGTCGAAATCTTCAACTAGTTTTCATTCTGATCAAATTTTCTAGGCGCTGAGTGAGATTGTCAATTCTGATTGGCTAAAAAGCCCAACAAGGAACAAAACTTAAGAAGTTTGAGGAAAACGCTTTGCGGCAAAGGAGAATGCCAAATTAACTTGGCTACAAGATAGATTTTTCAGCCAATTTTTCTAAAGGCGCCAATATATTTTAATTTTGAAGGAGCGCGCGCTAATTTTCAAAAAAGTGCCTCAAAACGCTTTTTTGCCTGTTATTTTAAAACTTTTCCTGCTGCGCAGAAAATTTGGCCAAACCAGGGTGTTTTTAGAGCTTTGAGAGAGCTCGGAAATTAAGTTGATTGACCTAAAAAAAAGGTCGACAAAATTTTCGAAAATTTTTTGAAAATCCTAGATCCGCCCCTGATTTTGGAGACAAAATATATCACTTCAGCTTGATCAATTTATAATTGATAACTTATACCGTACAGAAATATAGTCAATTAAATTTAATCCGAACAATTACTGCACAGTGGCGAAGTGCAATTAAATGCGCAGCGGACGTTCACTTTGGAGCCAGCAATCAAACCACCAAAAATCATCATTAAAATCTAGCCCGCGTTCCAGCATTAGCGACGAAAAAATGTATTTAAAACTTAACAGACTAGACATGGATACCCTACTGGAGCTATGAAATAAACACAAGACTGCTCGTATCAGTGCGAAGCTGCTTTTTAAGGTCTATAGAGCAGTAATAACATGAAAAAATTGACCAAAATAAAAAAAATGATTATATATTTTTTAATTTGATGTTTTTTGAGAAAATCATCCCCCCATACGCCATTAATAATACAAAAGGATAGATTTCGCTCCTTGTAACAAATCAATTATGGCAAATAAGCTTCCTTGAACCAATTTCTAAGATGAAATAAATCTCCGCTTACGCGTTAATAGCGCGAAGCATATCGCGCGTTAATTGTCTCAAATTGGCCAAAATGCCCCCATAACTTTACGAAAAATGATCACAGGTGAAATCTTTTCAAATTTAGCTCAGGACAACATTACGTTTTGAATCATAAAAAAAATTTGGTCAAAAAAGGCTTGTAAAAACCAACCCCGAGCACAAAAACATACCGAGCACAAATATCCTATTACTTTCGTTAAAAGTCGGAACAATAAGCCTTTGATTGGAACGCAATCTATCATAAATGCCAAGACATCCTTTAAGTTCCCACATCAACAATATCGAGGCTTGAAAAACCACCCTTGCTATCCCAAGTAAATTAACTTTGCTGTACAAAAAAACTTCTTTTTACTTCTGGGTACATTTAAAATGGTAGTATCACACAGAAGTCAAACATAGCAGACAGTTGGAAGTGTCGACGAACTCAAGGGAACCGAAAAAAGAACCTCAGGGTGAGACGGGCTACCGCGAAATGGACGACATCCCCCTTCCCCCAAGGACAGTCTAGCCTTGAGTAGGTAGGACCAGGGGCTAAAAAAAACAATTTCAACGAAAAAAATGGATGGCCTTAAAGCTATTTGATTTAGCGAACAATTTATTATTGACACTATTTTGATAAAATTAACCCAAATTGATAAAAACCCGGATTAATAGGCCAATTTTTATTTCCCTGAGAAGTCTAAATTAAAATCCACTTTCGAACCTTTCACAGCCACCTTTTTTCGCGCCATTTTCGATTTCGTAATTCAATTGAGTATTTTGTGTGCATTTTAGTGAATGAATTTGAATTGAACTCAGAAAAAATTCACACTTCAAACAGCAAAATATCAAATTTGATGTTAAATTTTCTGCAAAAAAACGATCATTGACACTTAAAAACGGACAAACAAAAACTGGAAAATAGGCAATGTGTGGGTGACGCCGGGAGGGGAGGTTGAGCGGATAAAGAAGATAGATAAAATAAGACCCATACACCCTAACCTCAATCCGACCGATTTGTTCCTAAACATCAATTTATACACAGAGGCGAAACGCACCTTCGCACCACTTGCGATGCAACACAAACAAGTCGAAAAGAAAGTAGAAAAAAATGAAATTTGTCGAAAAATGTTCGTATCTCTCGATAAAAGATAACAAGAGGACCAGCTAAAATTGAAGGTAGATGTTTGATATTATTGTTATACTGATGCGGAATGAAATAGGTTAACTTCAAAAATTGCACTTTGCCCAAAACAAAACATTGTTTCTCTACTTAAATAAGTAAGAAGAGTGAAAATAAAACAAGGTGAACCAAAACGTTTGCATGTCTCGCCAAAAGAAAACTATGGGGACCAGCTGAAGCTAGCAAACTTATACTTTCGGAATTTGTTATATTGATGAGCGATGGAATGATTAATTTCAAGAATTGGACTTTGCCCAAAACCTTAGTTGTGCCTCTACTAAATTAAGTAATAGTGAAATATTCGGAAAAATGCCCATCTTCCCAAAAACAAAAATTTTTTCTTACAAAAAGGGAGTTGCCACTTCTGTAGGAACAATTCTCGCAACCGGTTCTTTCGATTAAATCCTTCATCTCATATTTGATAGGGTAGATTCTAAGAAAATCAAAAAGTTTCCAAATAACGGTCAAAGTTCAAAAACTTGACTTTCCGGAATCAATGACTTTTTCTGTAATTAAGAAAGTCGTGGCCGCTTATGCAGTGAAGGCTCCGAAAACCGGGTTTTTCGATTGAACCCGAACATTTAACCTAATAATTGTCAGGGTAGTGTTCGAGAAGCTGTCAATAAATCAAAAACTTGATTTTCTGCCACACTTTTTTGCGTAAAACAATTTGGGCGTAAGCACTCAACAGGAGAGACTCAAACCATATGTTGTTTCGATGGTACGCAAAGCCTCATGATTTGAGAGGGCAGTTTTCGAGAAAAGTTAAAAGTAGTTTCAAAAGACAGTACAACAAAACAATTATTGACTTTGAGGGCCATAACTTTTGCAAAAAAATTAGCCGTAATGGATTATGTAAGCGAACTTTCCACAAACTGTTGTTTCGATTGAGCCCAACATATCCGATTTAGGAGGGTAGTTTTCGAGAGAAGTCAAAATTTTCAAAAAGGTCAAAAATAAAAAATTTGACTTTTCCTAGGATTATTATTATTTGTTTAAATACTTTTTGGCGTAGCCGCACATGCAACAAACATTTTCAAAAACCTTTCTTTGGATTGAAATCAAAATTTCCGATTTGGGCGGGTAGGTTTTGAGAAAATTCAAAAAGAATAAAAAAACGGTCGAAAACATCAAAAATTTGACTAGTCCGAGGGCCATGACTTTTAGGAGAAAAATTTTGGGGCTAGCCGTTTATGCAGGAGCTTCCCATAACCCGTTTCATCTATCGAACCAAAAATCTCAGATTTAGAAAAGGATTTTTTGAGAAAATGAAGTAGACAGTAGGGAAAAATTAAAAAAAGACCAGAAGATTAAGCAGGCGCACAGGGAAGTAGGCGGCCTTTCCATTGATACGCCTTTTTTGAAACCTGATAGAGAATTTTCCAACTGAACTGAAATTTTTGCAAGAAGTGAAAAAACTTTCCGAAGCTTCTCAAAAAATTAAAAATAAAACCCCACCCACGCATTTTCATAATACCTGATTTTGTCGAACAAGAATTTTTTGGCCGGCAAAATAACACAATTTAAGTTGACTCAGTCGGCACAATATCAGCCGAAACCATGTAGTCGAAAAACACATTAAAAATTATTCAAAATAAGACTTGGTAAAATGAAAAATTTCAGAACTTTCAATTACTGTAAAAAAAATGCTGTATCAAAATAAAATCCATGCTTCACAAAGTAGGCCGATTAAGTTAGTACCAGATAAAATAAATGATATTAAAAAAAGAAAATGAACCGACGGAAACAATTAACTACCTAGATATGGTTTTACAAGAATTTTTTTTTTAAATGAGCATGTCTTACCATTTTTAAATTGACCATTATGTGAGCAAAGTTAATTAAGTGAAAAAATTCTAGTACCCGATTGCAATACCCTTGCTTATCGCAAGGGTAATTATTGATTGTGCTTTGTACCTGTGGGTGCGAGTCCCCCTTCCAAAAGAGGAGTGACCACTGACACTGAGGAAGTGGGGAGAGACGAGGATCCGACAGCACCGCCACTGTTGGGAGAGGACATGGCGAGAGGGGTCTAAAACAGGAACACACTTCGAACAAGTTCAGGTCCAAACCATTCATTCATTTAAAAAACAGCGCCACTGGTAATGGTATAAAAGTGATCGCAGGCCTTCAAAAAAACTTAGCGCGCAACTTATTTCAAAATAATCGTAAAAATTACAAAGAAGAAAATTTCGAGAACCAATAAATGGTCGACAAAAAATCATGAGTCCAGTTAAATTGGTGCTTTTTACTGCATCACTAAGAAGAAAAAGTGTTTGAAATTTTACCTCCCTTAAACTAACAATTACGACGGCGAGCACAATTTGTTTCGTCCAAAATTAACCCGGAAAATAGTTTAAATTTCTATGAGTTTGTCAAATTCTTAAGTTAAATATGGAAATAATGGAATGTGTTAAGCAATGGTTATGTAACTGAACATGTAACTGAACAGCTCGCACGTCTATACAGGCACAGCTTCTGGAGGGGCACCTTCTAATTCGAAACCCTGATCACTCAAAGGGTCTCCCGTTTGGTATTACTTGGCCACATCCTTTTTCAATCTAACGAACTCTAAAAATTTCTTAAGGCACCAATAAATACTAAATTTGAGGGTGGAGCGTGCGCAAAAAAATCGACAATTTCTCGAACCGGAAAATCAATTTGAATTTAGTCGGCTAACAAAAAGATCTGCGAAAGTTCCTATTTTCCAAAAATCTCCCTCCGACTCAAAAAATTCTAGGCTCCGTGCGTCTATAATTTACCTACTTAAATATCGTTTTTAAATCAACTAACCGATTGCCCGTTGCTGTTCAAATCGCGATGATGTTGATGCGACTGTCCGACCATAGATCCCCCCTCGTAATTGTACAGCAACAGAAGAGGAAAAGCACAGATGAGTTTGGCCAAGCACAGCATGAGGTATTTGATCTCATCCTCCAGTGATTTGGCCTTGAATTTCAGGTTGAGGCCGACTGTCGTCATCTTTTCACGCAGGTTGAGACTCTGAAATAAGACTATTTTTAAAATTAAATTAACATAAACAAAGCTGAAAACTCACAAACTGTGATTGCTTCTGAAATTCTAGTTTGAGCATGTTTTGGCCATTAAAATCCTATTTGAAAGTTTCTTACAACAAAACAGCTTGAAAGATGTTATTGAGTATTTCATCAAATTTGTCTCTGAAGCGCGAGGCCGCAAATTTCTGAAAGGCCGATATTATTGATTCTCCAAAAAAAATTGTATCTGATTGATTCTATTGACAAGTCGATATTGTCATCTATGTAGCTACCATTAATTCACACGTGAAACGCCATTTATTCTATTGTTAAATTGGCATAAATATTTAGCAAACATTCTTCTCAACTGAACTACCCAATTTAAATATACAAAAGCATCAGAGCTGTGATTTATGAGCATCTATTGCGTTCTCACCTACCGCACCCTACACACATTTGCACATCTGCCCCCCCCACCCCCCCCCCCCCCCCACTAATCCGACCCTGGATCACTGACCTGTGACACTTTGAGTGGTTGGTGTTGGGAAACTGACACTGGCTGGATGACCTTCACTTGTGTCTCGGAGAAGAGCGACCTCAACTCAGAAGCGAATATGAGCAGATCATCAGCACTCGGACTCCAAACGGGATTCTTCTTAACCACAATCGCCAGGAGGGCCTGAAAAAAAGAAGTCAAAATTTATCACTTTCAAATTTCAATAAACTTGGATAGAATCAATTAGCATTTACAAAAAAAAACATGCATAGTTTGTAACCGTAACCTTAAATAGTATCCAGGTATTTACAATTTGATTTAACACATATTCTAAAAAGCAGTAATTGCTAGCGTACAATAAAGACCGGCGAAAAACAGCGCTTCTCTTTAACTCGTTATTTTATTAGATGCATTGTTTTTTTTCATAATATTTTCAGATCTGCCGTGGGATTTCTACGACCCGGTGTAGGAATTAATCATTCCGCACCTTGAAAATCATCCGATCACCGATAAATTATAGATAAATTATAACTATTCACTTCAAAAGAAGATTTAATGATTCTACTGATAACAATTTAGAAATCTTATTTTAATGTTCAAGAGCGTTTTGTTATCCATATACCAAACAGCTATTTGTTTAGAGGCTGAAACGCACAAATCTGCTGGCCTTCATTCGTCGTTTTTTTTGGGGGAGGGGGGACTTTTTTGCGGGAATTCGGCGCCCCTTTTTTGTACTTTTCTACGATCTCGAGAACCCTTCATCCGCGAATGCACGTTCCAAAACATGAAAAATTCTGTATTAAAAGCTCTTCTCACCTGCACAACTGCAATTTTGAAAGATATGGGAGCATTGGGCTGCATACACACTCGAAACAGTTCACGGTCACGGGGGTCGATCCTAAAACAATCATTCACTTTGGGCGCTGAGAAACGAGAGATTTTTAAGAATCCCGCTCTATACATAGCATATCTCCCCTCTAGACCCGAGTTTCAATCTATAACAGATCAATTCAACTGTTGGAGATATGCTACCTATGGTAACCTGTTACGAAAAAGAGGTACGGATAGTTAAAAAATTGCATTCGCGCTGCCCCTCTTGAGGAGGAGGGACTGAAGGCATTTGCAAACTTGCATTTGCCAGTTCTAATTTCTGGAAGTGCATTGTCTGGAACGTAAAAATTGCATTCGAAAGCAGCGACTTGACGTAGAACATCAGTTCAACTTGAGATTAAAAACGCCTTCAAAAAAGCACGCCGGAAAATGATACAGACGTGAACCGTGCATCAGAACTGAACCATTTTCAGGAATCTTTTTTCCATAATTATATTTTTGATAATGAATTCTTACACAAACTGCTCTTTAATTGATGCCCACTCTGGAGACTTTATGTCTCTGCTCTTTAAGTTCTCGAGGTGTCCCACTCGATGAGATGAAATTCTCTTTGGGTCACCCTCCATGCCTTATAATAGTATTCATTACTGTTGTAATGTAGATGGTAAATTAAATTAACTTAAGTTTTGCGTATTTAGGTACGGAGGGGTGGGGTGTTGAAATTCGGTGTACAAACGGAGATCGGCCTATTAGCATGTAGCCGAATACTTAATAAGGCGAAAATGAAATTTATATTTCTCTAACAAATCAAGTGGTTTTTGACGTTAATTGAAAAATTAGGCCTATTTGCTTTTTTTGTCTGAATGCACATCCCATTAGAGCAATTTTTGCATGCTAATAGGCTCACATGCCAATCGCTCTCCCCCCCCCCCCCGTACGAACTGGTTGGGATGACTAGTGAATACATTAACACTATAATGGAAACGACGGAGCTTCATCATTTGGTGGGGTGACGGGTTACGTAAGTAATTCCAATTCTAGTGATCAATTTTCCCCTTATTTTTTTGTTATTTTACACAAAGGCAAAGATTATAGCAAAAAAGTCGCGCATAGCAACAATTTTTTTAAAAATCAGGAAAAATTAAGTATCAACAAAAAAGTAAAACTTCTGAATACTAAGTTAAAAATATTACATTTTTCCGAAAACTTTCGAAATAATTCGAATCTGTTTATATTTTGTTATTAATCCAACGACAAAACTCAGACCAAACATGAAATAAGAAAAAAACAAGAAATCAGCAAAAGAACTTCCGAAATTCGAAGAAAAAAATATCAGTTTTAAACTTTTTGAACTTCAAGAAATGTTTACGATTGACATTTTTCTTGAAGCTATCCCATTGAAGAAAACTGGGTCATTGAAAATTTTCTTTTCGGCTGGGAAATTTAAAGTCCAAATTTGAAACCAGATTTTAATCGCGTTTTTCTTAACAATACAAATTTGCTGTTCGATAGAACAGTTTGAACACCAGTTAACAAAGGATTTGAACTGAACTTGAAAACAATTCAAAAGTCAAACCGCAAAAACTCGATTTTGAGCGTGAACAGGTTTCAACATTTTCTAAAAAAAAACTTCTCTCCTTTTACACTCAAAGCACAAAACAAGAAAAACACTAGGCAAAAACAATTTTTGAAACGAAATTATGAAGGTCTTCCGAAATTTAACAATAACTGACTAATATTTTGAAACATAACCAACAGACAGTTGGATAAGAATTAATGAACGCAGGTAAACAGAAAAAAACCGACTTTTTTTGAATAAATGTCAACTCTCGAGTTTAAAAAAAATTGATGCCTTTAAAGCTCTTTCAACTTCTAGAACAATTTATAATTGGCACGTTTTGATTGAACTAACCCAATTAGACAAAACTGGATCAACAGTTAAATTTTTAATTCCACTGGTTTACCTGAAAAACAAACTCTAGTTTCGAAACTAGAAGTCCATCACGTTTTTCGCGACCTTAATACTTTTTCTGTTCGATAGAAGAGTTTGTCTTCTTTTTAACAAAGGAAATGATTTAAGAAATCAGAAGTTAACCGCTAAAAAGTACATTTGCGTCTGAACTAAGCTTACAACTTTCCCTGAAAAAAAATCATCAGCACCTATACAAGAGTGTGAACTACGTCTGAAAAGAAACTTAATCTGGCAAAAAAAAGAAATTGAAAATGGGCGTTGAACAAAAACAAATGGAATAAATAAATAATGTACTCCATTGAAATATACCGGAAAAACTTCTTAGCAAGAAACAAAACGAAATTGACTTTTAAAACTCAAACAAAACAGAGAATATAATCATTCCAATTGTTTTAAGGTATTTAAATGCAGAAATAGAGGAATATAACATATAAATTAAGAAAAACGCGTTTCCATTTCAACAACAATGAGTTCTACTCGAAATTTTTAGTAGAAAATTATCAAAGCTAATCAACAAAAAAGTCTGTTTCATAGCCCCACAGACTTGCTATTTCACTGTCTAAAATTCAATAACCAAACAATTTAGGCTAGAAAGCAATGAAACCAAGATAAAAGAATCAGCTGTAAAAATTAATCTAAGAATTATATGAAAGTCGTAAAAATTCATGAACTCAATTAACATCGCCGAAAGTTATATGCTACAGACAGTCAGTCGCTCGAAAATTAAAACAAAAAATTCAATCTAAATAAAATCAAAAGGCCAAAAAAAAACATTTTTACTTTTTCATTTTTTAAAAGGAGGATCTGTGAAATTTCGGAGCATATTGTTAAAAAAAACTACTAATAAAGTTTTTTTTTCATATTGCGCGTTTTCTTGTTTTGATGTGAAGATAGAATCTAAATGAAAGCCTAGAACTTGCATATATAAAGTGAAACATAGCCAACATACAGTAGGAAAAGAGTCAATGAACGCAACTAAACAAAAAAAAGTGTTATAAGATATATCACTCAAACCATTCCGATGACTTTTTGTGTTACCTGATTTTGCATGGAAAACAAAAAAACTAAAACACCCAAACAAAGTTTCTCCCCATTTTCAATAGTCGGAACAACGCTCATCGAACACATGAAAATAATTTACATGTATATTACCTGTAAAACATCCTAATTTTCAGCATTCTTTTATTAAAGTTGTTAACCGGAAAAAGTCTAGTGCTAGATTACAATACCCTTGCTCATCGCAAGGGTAAAAAGACCATCAACGCAAAAATTACAGTTAAAAATTGCGCTGAACAAATAATACTTGCACATTTTGTTCCAATTTGATTTTGTTCCATTTGGAAACAATTGAAAACTAGTCAAATACATTGAGAGGTTGAAGCATGATTACAATCCATGGAAATAAATAACTATGACAAGCGAGAGAGCTCAAAAAACTCCACTGTTGTAAAATATATCATTGTTGGCATTTCGGAGCAAGTCAATTTGATACAATAAAGTGAACGTTCATTACTATTTATATATGCATGGAGTCTAAATACCACTCCTCCAAATACAATCTCCGTCCATATAAAACTCTAATTAGAAAAAAAACCAACCCCAACCCTCCTAATTGAGCTGCTTATTATTCGTATAAACTTACCAAACTGAACGGCGATTGTTTTTGACCCAAGCCATAGGTCTGAATAACAATCAACCTTCTGAACCTTATAACGAATCTCCATTGATTTCAAAGGATAATTTGTTACAGTTACATAACCACATTCCAGATTTTACCAGTTAAAAATGGCCGAATTTTTTAATTAAATCTAAGACTGCAATGTTTTCAATTTATAACTAACATTTATATTTTCGTCATGAATTAAAATTTTTATGAAGCAAAAGTCAAATTCTCTAATAAATTTTGAAAACTTAACCAAGAATGATAAAACAAACTGAAAAGCATCTTTAATAATAACATACTATGGCTCAGCGTTTAAAGACTCTAGATGTAACCCAAAGACCTTTTCTGGACAATTTTTTGGACAATTTCAATTAATTTGGGTAATTCTGCTTAAATTTTTTTCAATTAATTTGGGTATTTCTGCTTGAATTTTTGAGCTTTTATCGATATTTAAAATCGCAACTTCAATGATCAAAAAGTAAATTGATCTAAAAATTAAAAACTTATATGGTACTTTAAACACTCAAATACATTTTCTTTAAACAATTATCAGCGTTTGAAAGTATTCATTTACAATTACTCTTACCCACCTGAAAAACGCGACTAGACAATCCACCATAATCTCCGTATGAGCTGTCCCTTTAGTGAGTGGTTTGTGCACATTGAACAGAATATGTTTCAGGTCATGCTTGAAGCTCTGCACCAAGTGATTCAAGATCGAATTTTCACTCCACGTTATGAACATTGAAACCTAGAAAATCTTTTGAAATGAGCTTCGAATCCCAGAGTTACAGCTTTTTTTTCAGAAAACAAATTATAATTAGAAATGACTGCAACAAAATTTTCCGTTATAAGGAACTGCATAGAAGAGCACTTAAGCTCAGGGCGAATTTAAGGGGGGGTCGGACGCCTTCTCCTCAAGGATTCGAGACCCACTGCCGACCTAAAGGGCCCCCATTTGGTACTATTTTAGGACATCCAATTTTGGTCGACCAACACTAAAAATTTTTTAAAGGCGCCAATATATACTAATTTTGAAACGGAGCGCGCGCGCCAAAAAAAACGAAACTTTTTGGTTAACGCGTTTTTTGGCCTGTTTGGTTAAATCTATTTGGCCGACCTAAAAATGAAAATCCCCCGTCGCGAAAATCCTAGATTCGCCTCTGCTTAAGTTATTACAGAGATCAAGTTCGAAACTCGGTTCGTGAAGCTAAACGTGCACGGAAACGGAAATTATAGAAACTCGAAGAAACAAAACTTTGACGCGATTACTAAGACACCAATCAAAACGCTACTATAGTCAAAATAGACCGCTGAAAACACGCAGTTTTCCGGTATTTTTTCCAATAAGTTTCGAGAAAAAATCATACCTTATTAAATTAAATCTGATGAAAAATGCAGTCAACCTTAGAAGGGCAATTTTTTATAGTCCTCTGCTAAAACTAAAATAGAGTGACAAAATCTTCTATAACAGTAGTGAACTGATCACTTTTTTTCGCTGTCTTTCTTTCATTTTTCATTCCGTCTTTTTTTATCTAGCACCCAGTCTATACCAGCGGTCTCAAAATATAGTCCAGTTTAAACTTCATTAACGCTTACCTTGCACAACTGAACTGCAGCAGTGATGGCTGGTTCCAAGAATGACTTCTGCATTTGGCCAGAAATTGCCTTCCGGATAGTCTCCAGATGAAGTTTCTAAACACAGCATCAGAAGGCTTCTTAAAAGAACACGTCCATTATGACGCCAAGTTTAGTTGCATATTTAGGCACATGTTTGTTTAGGCACACACTTGATTATAAGTACAAAAGACAAATGAAGCATACACAAAATGCCGACAATTTTTTATGTCTGAATAATTCGAAGACACTTTTTGGCCGCAATTATTTGTAAAAATCGCAGCATGGGCAAAAATTCGTTTGTCGATAAAACCCAACGACCCGGGCTAAGCATGTCTATACAGAAAAATGGAAAAATGTTGAAAACAAGAGGAACCAGGAAAAAATTGAAATTCGAAATTGAACTTGAGCTTAATTTGCCTTCCTTCAAGTAATTTTCAATTGAACTTAAAATGAAAAACGTAATTTTGTCAACATGGCAAATTTTTTGCGTATCTTCTCTATTGTTCTGTTATAAACTTATTGGGTAAAAAATTTTACACAAAGGTGAAGCTGCGCTTCGCAAACACTAACGCAGATGTATAAAATCAAAACATAGCCAACAGACAGTTGAAAAAGAATCAATGAACGCAATTAAACAGAAAAACAACTAACTTTTTTCGTGAAGAATAGATGCCATTACTTTTTCGATAAAATAAACGCTATTTGAGAAAACTGGATCAAATAGTATATTTTTAAATTTCGCTGGGAAACATGAAAATTAAATTCCATTTTCGAAAATAGAAGACGATTAACGTTTTTCGTGACCTTATAACTTTCACTGTTCGATAGTGGAGTTTGCCTTCCTTTTAGCAAGGAAATGGACTGAAGTTAAAAAGAATAAACTGTATGACTTCGTGAAAAAACAAACGAAAAAAAACTATCATCGCGACCTATATTAGAGTCTGAACTACTTACAACGACTCTTAATAAGAAAACATAGACACAAGCATCAAAACAGTTAAAGTTCTGCCACGTGTCAGATTCAATCCTGCAACCTAGAGATTAATAGTCTCACGCTCAGACACGGATGCTTAATATTACACAAATAAAAGCCACAAATAAAGCAGATAACAGATGCTATGCAATTTCCAGCGCTACAGATCGTTATTTCACCAAAAGTGCCACCAAATCAGCACTTTATTTGCAAAATACGTTGGACAAAAAAGGTCGTACTAATACACTATGCTCGCAATTGTAATTCGCATCCCATCAGACCCCAAATTTTGAACGGTTTGATATTCTGGGGTAGTTGAACGGGTTCTATGGAGAAGTTTACTTATTGACCGAGGGTGTAGCAAATTAAGCAGCGCAGAGTCAACTAGTTAAGGTGCGATTTTGGGTGACAAAACGAAATCTCATATATTGCATAAAAACAGTTTTGATTTTTTTTATTTCGCTCGCAATGGAATTATTCTGATTCAAAAACTCTTCCCTCAAATTTCATGAAAAGTTTAAAAAAAATGATTATGTTTGCATCATGTTACTGATCACCTGGACAGAACAGCTTACCCCAATTTGCTTTGGAATGATTTCTGAGGCGGATTACTTTGCTGCCTACACTGCGCTAAGAAGAAAATAGACAACTTTGTGCGCATTAATTATCCCTAATTGGCAATTTTCGAAGCCCCAAACTTTATCAAAATGATCGCGAGCGAAAATTCTAATTTTCAATTTGGACTCCAGGCATTTATATATTTCAGATTGTACAATAAAATCAGTCGAAACGTGTAATCAACAAATCTAAATTCATTTTGCGAAAAACAACGGAGCTTCCGTATTTTTCTTCGAGTAGAAGCAATAATTAAAAAAGCAATCAATAATAGGGGATGCTACGATAATAAGAAAATGAATTATGTAGTGAAAAATTTCTTATTGTCGCACTTGACATAATAATTCTCTGTGGATTTCTATCAAAAAGACGGAGTTTAAACTCAACTTTCCGTTGAAAATGTTTTCCTTGGTAATGGTATCATCCTGAATTTTGGGTGAAACCTTATTTTATACCAATCAAATGGTCTTCAAATATTTTAATCGCAACTGTCGGATTGTTGTACTCGCACATTAAATTTGACACAGAGGCAAGCTTCGCTTGGCAAACAATAGCGAGAACACAACAAAAAGCAGCTTTACAAAGTCAATAAGAAAAAGTATAAATAAGCCTCGAACAAGCAAAAACTCGGCTACGTGTGAGATTCGAAACTGCGCCTTTGAGATTAATAGTCACACAAATAACCACTTAGCCATGGAAGATTAAATACTAGCTAAAAATAAAGCAGAGAACAGATGCTATGCAATTTCCAATGCTGCTGTGGAATTTCTAAAGAAGTGAACACTTTAATGAACACTTATATTTGCGAGTTACGTTAGAAAAAAAAGAAGGTTCACAATAACACACTAAGCGGACGCTAGTGTAAAAATCGATATATTTTTGAACATCAACTCTGATACTGTTTATACCTTTTTAAATTGTTTTGAACAAATCCTAATTATTTCGAGTAGCGTATATATGAAAACGGCGCTGTTCAGTCATCAAAATTTTTTCTATTTGCTGCCTAAAACAAAGTAGCATCACCTTTCTGAAGTTGTTGTGGTCACTGGGTGGATCACTTCCCGATATCTCCCCCAACACATCAGGACACAGAGTCAACAGCAGTGTCTGAAGAGGCCATACAACTGCTTTCTTCTTGTTGTTGTCGAACAGGGGATCCAGGATGTCGAAGAGCTTTTTGCAGTTCGAACACAGCTCCTGGTCCGCATTTCTAATTTAAAAAATTTTATCAATGATAAAAATGGAGCGCTGCGAATTCCGACATAAAAGACTTAAGACAACTGAGCAGCCGCATATTAACGAATGCAGAACCTGGCCTTGAGAAACAATTTGAGAAACTCAAGACCAACCGTGAGGGAGGGGATGTCATCCATTGCCGATCCCACTTTGAGGAGGCGGATGACACTGGGATTCCACCAACCTTGACAGTAGTGGGACTCGACCACGCGATTCTCGTCAAGTTAACAACCTCCCCCAAAATTTAGTCAAAACTATGTTGTCAAATAATCGTTGCCAAATTATGTTGTCAAGCCAATATATGTTGTCAAAAACTTTGGCAAGTTTCTTCTTTGTTAGTAGGTCTAAGTCTAATCTTAACCTGTGATGTTGTACGAATTCCTCCGGATACTGTTCCACCCAGTTCCAGATAGCCTTTTCCAGATTAGTCACCAGCACCATCTGGACACTCTTGCGGAGTGAACGCATGTGCAAAGTGGCTTCATGTAGCAGTCTAGAAAATGAAGCAAAAATTTAGAACCTACATAATGAATTTTAGAAATAAAAAATACTCAACTAATTCATTATACACTATTGCTAATTTTTAATATTACGATCATATTGGCACTTTAATCGGTCAAACGAACAATTACTTCGAAAACATTTTAGATTTAAATTCGTGCTGAATTGAATGAAAAATTGCTTTCCGACGCCAAAATGAGCAGTTTTAGTTGAGCAACATTCCTTCAGATTTTGATGACTGAAATATCAGACTCAGATATCGCAGACAGTCTGTGATTAACTAGAGATCTACTTCAGCATTAAAAAAGTGGTTCGTTTCTAATATTAAATCAATCACAATTGTAGTAATACTGATGAATTTGTGTTCAAATTTGGCTCATTTTTATTCTAGAGTCTACACACTTTTAGATCTGCATTAAGAGCGGGGCATTTATTTTTATGAAAGAATTTCATTACATTGGATAAGCAAATGAATCTATCATCGGGTTGAATGAGGACTTTAATTCTACTTCCAACTGGTTAGGTTCTAATAAATTATCTTTAATTGATTACGAGGGAAAACACAAAAAATTACAAGGAAAAGTTAATTTGTCTGCAAAATTGTCATGGAAATATTTGGTTGCTCTACTGATTTTAATCTCAATTACTATATCATATCAATATTGTATTAGATAAACACAGAAAGCAATGGACAAAATCAGAATCTAAAATTGGGCAATTTGTGCTTATGGATTTTTGTTCGGAATAGGGCAATAATCCAGTATGGAATTTAGGTTTATGATTTCACCATTATTAAAAGGCTTCCAGGAAAATTTGAACCTTGCACTTCTGATAAACAAAGTAGTTTTTAAGGGAACTTAAAGCATTATTGCGATATGTTCCAATTTCACATACAAAAAAAAATTTGACCTCAAAAATTTAAAACTTAACTCCAAACCAAACTGTCTTCTTTAAAATCATGTTTTCATCATATTTTGTTATCAAATTAAGTGAAATTGAGCAGTCTACTTGTGGAAGCTGTTATTTAAAAAGGGTCTATTGTACGCTTACACCAACACTTGCTGTCGTAATTAATCAGAATTTTAGATATGCTTAGCTACCTGACAAGCAGTTGTCGGTTCAAGTTAATATGCTGGATCAACTCCAGATCATCCAAGCCTGTGTTGTTCTCTTCGGTCGAACTTCCGCTGGTTGCCAAAGACTGCAGGCTAAAATCAAGTTAAACATGATTGAAACCAGTGTATTGAAGGTGGTGTAACGATTAGCATGTGTGCCTATTAGCATGCGCTAATTGCTTTGATTGGGTGTGCATTCAGACGAAAGGCAAATGAACCTAATTTTTCAATTAATTTCGAAAACTGCCTTATTTGTTAGGGAAATAAAAGTTTCATTTTCGCCCGTTTAAGTGCACGCTGATAAAAATAGCAAATTTGAGTAAGCAAAACTTGAACTGTAGCGAGTCTTCAAACTACATGCTCTTACATAGGCATGTTAATCGACACACATGCTAATAGGCCGGTCCCCGTATTGAAGTATAACGAAATAACCGTGCAACTTATGATCTGACTATCATAAAACCTGTAACCGTATATTTTGTCTTTCGTTTAAAAAACGTTTAATCGTACAACCTCAGATCAAAATCCTAATTCAATTACAGCAATCGATCGAGGTTTATTAGACTGTCTTTGCTGCTCAGCTGCTCAATCAATTTTTTACCGAAAAATCTCTGATTGCTATCAAGAACAATATATGTTAGACTTGAGCCGCCCCAAATATCAATCAATCTCTCAGTATTTAATGAAAAAATCCTTGCCTCACTTATCGCCATATATAATCATCTAACTTATCGTAAAATCTGATTTCTCGTATAACCTTATATAGTATCAGAGGTTTTCGTATAATTTGCCGTATGTCGAGTACAAAACACTGATTAAAATCAGTTGTTTTCAATTAACAAGGAGAGCTTTTGCAAATATATCATAGCTAAGTTGGGCTAAAATAATTTTATTTCGAGTAAGGCCTCCGAAAATAAACACGAATTCAATTGAAATCGTTATCAGAAATTAGATTTATTTTGCTACCTAATCTTCACCAAAAATAGCTTCCTTAACATATTTGATTAAGAGTTACAAAAAATGAATCAATTTTTAAATTTTTTTTGGGACAAAATTTCTTCAAGATGAATGTCCCACGTTTCGCCTCACACATATTTCGCTCTTCTTAAATCTAGTGGCACATTTGGCCCCTAATAAATTCACACATTTCGTCCTCGCACGTTTCGCCCCTAACTTATTGCACATTTAATTAACGCCGCTTTCTTAATGTTTATTTTAGGGGCGAAATGTGCCACTTAATTTAAGAGGGGCGAAACGTGTGAGGGGCGAAATGTGTGAACATCCTTCAAGATTGCATCTTTCTGATTTTAAAAAGTCTATTTCGTCAGTTAAAAAGGAAACACTGTCGGGACATAGACGGTATTAAGAAATAGAATTTCCTTGAACAATTGATGTTGAATTCTCACAATTGGTAGTCTCATATCAGGAATAAACGACAATCATATCAATCTCAGCGAGAAAAAATGATACCAGAATATAAATCTGGATCGATATAACAAAATTGCGACCCGATTCATATGTATTTAAAAAGATCAACCGTACAATCCCCCCACCAAATCGGCTCGAGGGGGGGGGGGGGGGGGGTAAATTACCTGGTTTTTCACAAGTTGACTTCGAGGTCAAAATAAAAGTCAAAAAAATCCATCGATACCAAATTATGATTAATTTATTATGATAAAATAGTTAATGAGAATGAGTATAAAAATTTCTCCGGCAGTATATTTAGTGCGCTTGTTTGAAATGAATATTTTATGAGGAACTAATTTTCAAAATTAATACATACTTGAGGAGGACATTCTACAGTAGGTCACTTGGGGGGGGGGGGGGGGGGGGGGGGAAGAATGTACGGTTCCTATTGAAGATTACGGCTGAACTCATGTATTAAGCAGTAATTACCTCGCAGAAATTCTTCTGAAGACTGAATTGAAGTTGTTCAAGTTATTCTTGCTAAGAACAAGAAGCACTGACGAAGCGGCACTTTTAATCTGGATTTGAAGTGAAGATTCCACTGGGTTCCAGTTTAAAACTTGGCAGATGTCTGGCAGAAGAGTCTTCACAAGCATAGTTTCGTCCAATCTGGATGTCTCTTTGGGTTGCTATACACAAAAACATCAATGACAACTTCAGCTACACGTATATATGTTTCAATGTTAAGACAAACACGTTGATTCGCTGACTAATTGAAAAACACCAACATGAGAGGTATTGTAAGAGTAAAGATACAATATTTCTTTTGTAGTTGTACCCGAAGTTTTTTTTCAACTTCGGATAAAATATGTTCGTTAGTGAAACCGTAATAGACTGTAGGCATCCAACAGCTAATTAATTTTCATAGGTTGAACGATTTGCAACCCTGGGAGTATCCCAACATCACGCAGCCATAGAGCCGAGAAATTCAAATTTTGAGAAGTTTATTTTTTTATTACATAAAAAATTCTAAATTTTGGAGAAATCTTAAAAAATATTAATGACTCGGAAAATAAAAGAAAAGTCAGATTTGTCACATCTCGGAGACTAAAAAAAAACGGAGCAGTATGGTGGCCAGATTTTTAAACCCTGACAAAATTTTGAAAAAACTCTAGTTACTTCATATCTCGAAAATTGAAAGGATTTGAGAGCAGTCTTCTTGGGAATCCAATCCGCAATTTTGGTAGCAGCTTTACATCAAATTTTCAGAAGCCTTTTCTTTATTGCAAGTATTTCGATAAAATAATAATAATAATCGTCATATCTCGGAAACTTAAGAAGAATTAGAAGTCATAATTAGAAACCAGACGTACCAACCCTGATAAAAACCTGATATCATCCCATCAAGCAGGAATTTCAAATCATTGAAACCACACCCACAAATTCTGCGTTTTTTTTCAACTACGTTCTTAAAAACTTTTTTTTTTTGAAAAATCAAGAAAATCTATCCCGAAATCTGAAAAAATTGTTAAACTCAAACTTGAAAGCAAGATTTGCCACCACTTAGATTACCCCGAAAGCACTCAATTGAAGGTTTTAGAATTTCATATTATGCGAAATTATTTAAAATTAAATTTTTTGAAAAAACAATGAAAAACGTCAGATCACGGAAACTGAAAGGATTTGAGCTGTCATATTCGGAGGCAATACTTGAAACCTCTGAGAGTACCCTGACAGACCCCATATTTAGTGTTGGGGAACTCAAATTTTGAAGTTTTGTAAATCCAAATTTTTTGAAAACTTGAAAAAATCACAAAAATCCACATATGTCGTGTACTAACAGGATTTGGAAAATGTATTCATGATTGGAGGACAAAATGGCAATCCCTATTAGAACCCTGGCAGCAATCCATTAAAAAGTTGTTAAGTCAAATTCAGTGAGATAAACACTGCAACGAAAAACTTGAAAGTTTGCGCTGCGAATATACGAAAAATGTTGAATTAAAGGATTCGCGCTCAGATTTTTAAAAAAACAACGAATGAATAAACGAATGTTATAATTGAAACGCCAGTTAAACTAATGTACAGAATGATAAATGAAATTATAGACAGATATATGCAAGAACGCCACCTTTACACTACCCTACACTGCCCTCCTTCTCTCCAACGCTGGCATCATAGATATAGCCTTACATTGGTGCATTAATTGACGCAGCACTCATAAACTGGAAATTCAGAAACATAGCTAACAGGCAGTTGGAAAAGAGTCATGAACAACGCAAGAAAAAAAAGAAAAACAACAGACAAGTTTTTGAAAAAACTTATTTTCGAGTTTCAAATTTAAAAAAAGTATGGTTTTATAATTTTGAGTTTCAAGAAGAATTTATTTTTGACATTTTTTCATAAAATTAGCCCAATTGGAGAAAAACAGGTCAATAGCTAAAACTTTTATACCGCTTGGAAATCACAATTCGACTCTCAAAACTAGAACCCCATCAGGTTTTTCGTGAACTTTACAATTTGGCTATGCGATGGTGTAGTTTGCCTTTCTTTCAACAAAGAACATGAAGTGAACTTAAATTACAGAGAACAAAAGTCAAACCGCGACAAAAAACTTGAGGTTGATCAAATTTTAAGACGTTTTCCAGAAAAAACCTATATTAGAGTATTCAGTACGTCCATGATATTAAACAAATCCTAAGCTTTGCAATATACGATAAAGCTTGACCGTGCACAATTTTTCCTTCAAACGTGTAAATTAATGCATTGAAAGAGCTTAAACAATGTCATGTGAGTTGAAAAAGTATCGCATGCAAGGAAACAAAAAAGATGGTGACATTTTTAATATATATATTATTTTATTTATAATGGGAGATAATAGATTGAATTGAGTTCCACTTACTGCTTCTAAGCATAACTCCAGTGTTTCCAGTACCATAAGAATGCTTTGATTCTTCAACACAGGCTCGTCTTCATTTTTAACCCGAGAAGGTATCGAGTGCTGGGTTGCAATTTTCAGAATTTTCGTCAATCCGTTTATCACCTGGGAAAACCTGTATTTGCTGACTTTGATGAGACATCTTCGCACTTGTTCACAATTTGCCCTTGCATGAGAGGTCAGCAACCCTGCGTGTATTGGGAGCTGAAATTAAACCCTGTTTGGAACAAGTAACAGGACAATATTATGCAACTCAACGTGAAGCTCAGAGCGTTCAAAGAACAATGGGCTGCCTGGAAAGATCTGAGGAGCTCTTCAGTTATTTTTGAGGAAATTAACAGTAACAATATTTAAATCATAGGTGGGTCATCATAGGTACTTTCTGTGGCCAGGAAAAATAAATTAAAACATACCTGTTCATCAAAGCGTTGAAGTAAGGAGTTCACCCATTCAGTGGGCTTTTGCATTTTTCTGCAAGTGTAATTAACTCACATGAAATCTAAAACTTCACAAAATTGATCCAACCTGCCATCAAAATCGCCTCGTATCTTTTTTTTGAAACTGGGCAAAATGATAAGTACTAGTGAAGTAACATTGGCTACCATGTGTAACATTAGACCAGAATGGCGTCAAAATGCATGGAAACATCGAAATTTTATTGTAACAACTGAAAACGAGAGAAAAAGCAGAACGAAAATTGTCGCGAATAGAACAAAACGGACAGACTTTCGTGAAGACATAGCGGTATTGACGACTGAGATTACTTTAGTAGCTGTACAATTGTTACCGAAGACTTCCCGAGAATTAGGAGGGGGAATTGGGACGATTTTACCAGCCTTCCGGAAGGACGATAAGACTGCTCTTAGTCAACGGACCCCAGAATCTGGTAGGGTCTCAAGGAGGAAAATAACTCCATTTTAATAACTTTTAGCTTCCTGGAATGTCCTGAGTTGATCCACAGGCTCGTCCTGAGTTGAATTTAATTAACATCTGAATTAATTTTTTTAGGATGAGAAGCTAGGAGTTGGGGGAAAGGGTTGATCCATCTTCGATGGAGATGATGATTTTTATCTACTGAACAAAATAATTCAATAAGTAGTAGTAGCCCTGTTTTTAAGAGTGACCTCGTGGTCTGGGGATACTGAGACCCAGCCATGAGCTCACTACTTCTGCATATATTTTAGTTAAATTGAGCGTTCTGGTTGAAGCCGGAGAACAGTAGCATTTTTGTCGACCCGATGTTAGAAAGACCACCAAAAGAACTGGCTTGGTAGAGACGGTTAAAAGCATGTTAAGCTCTGTTTAGACGTTGGCCAGTCGTCTTAGGACCTAGCTTTATTTTCCGTCGATATGTATCTTCCGGGCGAATGTTACATAGATGTTTTTATGGCGCTCATGGGTGTTATTCTTTTTTAGCATCATGACCGGCATATTCGTTAATGAGCACTCCGTGTGCCAGTCGGTCATATTCGGAAGTTTGACCTTGAGAGAAGAAAAAAACACTTGATTTTGGAGTGAAATTTAGTTTTTCAAAATTTCGAATGGAACCTGTCATGCACGATTTTCTCGCGATAACTGAAAATCAGATCAAGAGAAGTCAGAACAATCGAGTAACAATCGCGGGAAAGTTGCTAAATAAAACGGTGGGAAATTGCTATTCGCAATTTCTGTCACAATAGAACAAGAGTAGAGCTGTCCCATCTAAAACAGAGACGAGAGCATTCCCACGAACTGGATTGTTGTGATTGGAGTACTATTATTAACTGGACCAGAGTGAACCTTCGGTGGAAAGGTGGACAGCTAGAGTGTCCCAATGGTTCACGAGAACTTACAGTCTAGAGAAAAAACTTGTTCTTATTATTAAAACTGACTAACATTAAACTCATTTTAGTTACTTTATTAATTCTTGAGTTGCTTACCGACTTATTTACTTCCTGGTTCTTGAGCGTGCTACAATGTGAGTACTTAATTTAAATTCTTAGAGTGTGTTTTATAATTGTTATGTTGAGGTAAGGCGAGTTATAGGTTGATCCATCTGAAATGGATCAAAGTCCCACTGTCTAATAAAAAGTAACTTAACGGATTGTTCCAACCCGGTTTTTAACGGCGTTCATGTATTTTGGGTATCTAGAGACCTAAGTATGGGGACGTTTCTAATTCTAGAGTGGGGGGATATTTTAGTAGTAGCCTTTAAGCAGTAACGGGTCGTAGTCTCATGTCACAAACGAACCGAACTGGCTCCGACCGTTCTTGAGGTAGAAAAACACAAGAGATGATGTCCCTGACCCTTGAGCCAGTGGTTATAGGGCCTATTTTTCTTAAACCTCATGTGTGACTGCAGTAGACGAATGTTACATAGTGTTTTTATGGCGCTCCTGGGTGTTTACGACATCAAGACTACGGAGTCGAACCCACTTGAGACAGCTTCGGGCTGAATGCCCATTCTAGAGTACCGGCGGTACGGTTCGACAGGAACGTGCAAACCTTCCGGTTGTACCGTGATAGCTTTTTAAGAAAACTCGAGAAAATTTCCTGGTACGCTCTCCGAACGAGGCTTAGCTAACCGAGTAAAGGGGGGCAACTAGGGGGACAAAAACACGAGCAAAAAGACAAAAAGCAAAACAAAAACCAAAAAAGAATAGAAAAAGGAACAAAAACCATAAAACGAAAAAAGACAGTGACTTTGACACCAGATTAGTTGGATCAAACCTTTATATTAATTAAATAGTATACCCATACTGTTTTACAAGTTCGATCGTTTCGATCAACCTAGCAATTTAAACCAGTAAACTGAATAAGGTGCCCGAAGTGGGGCGTTGTCAAGGGTTTTCAGATAGCTTGGAACTTAGCTGGACCAATAGGAGACTTGACTGGAAGAGGTGACCAGCCGAGTGGGAAAGTGGTTCAGGGACACTTGAGCTGAACCAATAGGAGACTTGACTGGAAGAGGTGACCAGCCGAGTGGGAAAGTGGTTCAGGGACACTTGAGCTGAACCAATAGGAGACTGGACTGGAACAGGTGACCAGTCGAGTGGGAAAGCGGCCAAGAAGGATTTGGCAATTCTCGAGTTCTCAAGTTGGGCAGAACGGGTATCGTTAAAATCCACATTACATTATAGGAGATAAGTGTAAAATAGGATAAGCGACATCCCCCGGTTTTGAGGAACGTTTTTACTTGAGCAGGCCTGGAGACAGGTCTACGGTTTTCTCTTGAGAGGTTTAGCACCCGGCGCTTAAGGTAATTTTAGGCTTAAGAAGGGGGGCTAAAAAGGGGGGAGGTTAGAAGGGGGGCTGGTTAAGTTAGAGGTTGGCGGTTGTAAATTGTAAAAAGGGGGAAATTAGAGTAACTAATTAGTCGACATCGTTGACTTAGTTACATTAGAAATTAACACGCGTTGGTAATATTAGGTGGATATCGAAATTTGAACTCGAGTTAAGGAAGGTACCCTGGTCGGATTGGTAGGGGGGAAGGGACATAGACAGTTTTTGTAATACCCCATAAGATCGCTAGCAGGGGGGAAGGAAACGCGTGGCAATTAGGTACAAGACATTTTTTTTCGATAGAAGGTAGACATTTGTCACCTTTGAATTTTAGGAGGGCTCATCTTTCTGTTTTTATTACTTTTTCTTGCTTAGATTTTTGTTGCATTTTGGTGAGGATTTGTGTTAAAATTTTGTACGAACAGGTGATCACAAGATACCTGCGCACAGGTTTTGGTCTCAAGTTACTTGGAACATTGAAATAGAGGTAGCCAAAAAGAGAAATAAGAAAAAGGGGGGTCAGCATTTGGTTTTTAAGAGAGGATTTTGGGAAAATTTTACTAGAGCTTGAGTGGTGGTACAAGGTACGGCGAATCAAGAAGTCCCCATAACGAAGAGGGAAGAAGTCCCACCACCCAGACACTTGTCAACAGTCTTGGGACAGTGCCGAAGAAGTCTTAGGACAGAGTAGTCTGGGGACAGTCTTGGGACAGTACAGTCTTGGGACAGTGGTCTTGGGACAGGGTCTTGGGACAGGGTCTTGGGACAAGGGTCTTGGGACAGGGTCTTGGGACAAGGTCTTGGGACAAGGTCTTGGGACAAGGTCTTGGGACAGGGTCTTGGGACAAGGTCTTGGGACAAGGTCTTGGGACGGGGTCTTGGGACAAGGTCTTGGGACAAGGTCTTGGGACAAGGGTCTTGGAACAGGGTCTTGGGACAGGGTCTTGGGACAGGGTCTTGGGACACTAGTCTTGGGACAGTAGTTTTGGGACAGTAGTCTTGGGACACTAGTCTTGGGACACTAGTCTTGGGACACTAATCTTGGGACAGTAGTCTTGGGACAGTAGTCTTGGGACACTAGCCTTGGGACAGTAGTCTTGGACAAGAGTCTTGGGACACGGCCGGAAAGTACTGGGACGGTACCGAACAGTCTTGGGACAGGAGAAAGAAGCCTGGGACGGTACAAAGAAGAGTAGGGACGGCAATTGGAAGTCTTGGGACAGTGTAAAAAATTGAAGTAAAATTACAAGAAGTGTTTTAAGACAGAATTAAGATAGAACAAGACTAATTGGAACCAGGTACGGTTGAGACCACAAATAAGGAAAGTTTCTCGAAAAGTTAATAAAGAGAACTGAAACAAGGTTTTCACCACGTTGTATATATTTTTTTTTCCTCTCGAAAGATTTTATTCTTAGAATAGGATTGTGTATATAGTAAAATTGTAAATAAGAGCAATTGTAAATAGAAATAATGAGGCGGAGCAGGGTACCGGTAGCTGAAAAAAGACCTACCGAAGCAAAGTATAATTCGTCGCTACGCAAAACAACATCAATGGGTCCGAAGATAACAAAGAAGAGCTTTTCAGTTAATATGGTCAGCACAAGGAGTACAACGGAGAGAGCAAGAGAGGGCATGGAAGGGGAACGAGTAGAACCCACCATCGAGATTGATCTAGAGACACCTGATCAAAGTGTTGATGAAACAAGGAAAATAGCGACGGAGTCTACTCCAATGCCCAATGCAGAAGAACCAAACTCGAAACCCATATAATTCTCACCAATAGACAACGTGGAAGATGCAATAGGCAACACCGAAGAAACGGTGAAAGAAGACTCTCAAGTAAAAAAGACATCTTTTACAGAAAGGTTGGCGATGATGGTCGGAATAAAAACGAAAGAGAACGTGACTGAAGAACCAAAAGCTGAAAGAGCACGAACATTTGGAACAGTGAGCACGAAGACGACAGAAGCCAATCCGAGAGAGGAACAAACTAGAGCAGAAGCGACGGCCGAAGAAAGACCGACGGCTGACCATGAAGAGGCTACTCTTGAGCTAGGTGACTTGATGGCGAAACTGAATCAGATCGACAAAAAGCTGAAGCACAGCGAAGAGGACAGAGAAGTGATAAGAAAAGAATTAAGATACAACAAAAACGAGTATCTGGATAGTTATTTTAACCTGGCCAAGGCAACAGAAGAGAGACTCAAGGAGATGTCAGATAATGTAGAAACCACCAATGAAGAACGAGATAAGAACATCAAAAAAGATTTGCAACAGTTAAAAAACCGATATGATGATGTCAACAGCCAATTAGGTAGCCTGGAAAAGAGAATGGACACAATGAGCAAAAATCAGGCCGAAAGTTCATGTGCAATACAGACGAAATTGGATGCAAACTTGAGAAATTCTACCTCACAAGAAAGACCGGCAGCGGATCGCACGCAAGGCACCAGAGTTGACTTTGTGGAACCACAAAGGGGCAAACGACAATCGACACCGTTGCCCTTAACCCGGGATACGGTGAGCATAGCACCAACAGCTGCTAAAACAATCATGAAGAATGGAATGTCAAGTACAACGACTGGTCCGGGGGACTCAACAGCTAACAGCAACGCAGGTCCGGATGCTATGACATGGGCAAACACTTGGGAGATGATGAACAGGACTCTAGAGGCCTTCGCCACGAGGAACACTAACTCGAGCGATAGGAGAGATGGGAAATCAAGAAAAACATTCAAGAAGCCAAAAGAATTCAAAGACGACTCAGATGGATGCATTGACACGTGGGTGGAATTGATGAGATTACATCTAGAGCAAGACAACTTGAACGATGAAAGACAAGCATGCACAGCCATACTCAGCAATTTAGAAGGCACAGCATTAAAATGCGTGGTTGCGAAGAAAGAAGAAGAACGCGATACCGCGGACAAGATCTTCGAGATATTGCTGAATCGATTCGGGTCAGGCATGAAGGGTCACCAAGCGATGATGCGATTTGAAAAGAGAAGGCAGAGGGACGACGAGTCAATAGATCGGTTCCTAGATGATCTCGAGAGCTTGAGAAGAAGGAGTGACCCAGAGGAGTCGACAAACAGAAGAAACTTTAGCATTGCCTCGAAGTTCATTGATGGGGTAAAAAGTGACGACTTAAGGACAATGTTAGCAACATACTACACATTGTCGAAAGACAGCGCACCAACCCCAGAAGAAATGAGACAGAAATCAAGGGAATACATGCTGATGAAACCCAAGAAATACTCGTATTCAGAAAACAGGAACACGCAAGGGGGAAGTCAACCGCAGAGGTCGTCATGGTACAAACCTAGAGATGACATGGACAAGCGCAGATCATGCGCGAACTGCGGGTCGGCGGATCACCACGTGGCTGACTGCACAACATACAAACAAGGCATGAAGAGTCTAGGATATGCACCAGATGAGGAGGACATGAGCCAGATGGAGGAACACGAGTACTATAGTGGCTTAATCATCAAGATAGGCGCAAGATGCTTCTTCTGTAACCAGGAGGGGCACTTCCGAATGGATTGTCCCTTGTTCTGGGAAGCGGTCAAGGACCAGAGTCACCCTAAACATAAGTTGGCATTAGCGGCGGTGCAGAATCAGCGGAACAGGCAAAACGAATTTGAATCGAGGAACTTAGGAGCACCAAGCACGGAATTGCCGACGAAGACAGTGAAAGCTGTATCACATGTTAATGATGCCATAGAATCCGCGGCAGGGATCTCTCTAGAGATAAATTATGAGAAAGCGGCGACGGAAGCAATTGCCAAAGTGAAACAGGATCTGGCTGCGAAAGAAATAGAGCAACGACTAAAGCTGGAGATAGAAAGACAGAATTTTAACGAAGCATTAACCGGATCGAAACAAATACCAGAGGCTGTACCAGGCTCAACGAAGACAGGGAATTGCAATACTGTGAAAATGGTGACAGGTAAACTTTTTGGCATATCGAGAATCGGGGCAAGGATAATGTCGATAATCACAGTGGGCGGCCACGAGGTAACCAGAAACTTGGGCGAGCCGAGCGACCAGACGATAATGCACATTGACGTGTATGCAGACTATTTGATGGGTATAAGCCCACAAACGACTTCTAGAGCACTGAGAGCACTACTCGTGAGAGGGGGCAGCAAGTCGGTACGTGTTGATAGCAGATATACTGAAGCTTACGGTCCACACGAGGTGATGCTAAATATAGATGGGATTAACATCTATACCAAGACGATGATAACATGTGACGAAGACCTAATTGGACAAATCTACGTAGGGAAAGAAGAATTGAAAGTGAGATCGATTGGACACTGCGCCATGCTTGAGGAAGATGCAATGCACATCGGGACGGAGGCAGATGTGACAGGGCACGTGCTGGATATAAGTGGCAAAAAGACTCAGTTGCGTGGGTTGCTTGACACGGGAGCAGTCTTGAGCGTTATACCAATCGAAACTTGGGAGAAGATGGGCTTTGACAAAGGTGACTTGATAGACTCGAGAATACGGCTGTCAGCTGCAAACAAAGGGGCCCTACGGGTGCTGGGCAGGACGCCAATAATAGCCCTCAATTTGGGGGAACGTAACCTGTGGATGAGCTTTATCGTGGTAGAAAACCTAGATGAATCTGACCAATTCATTTTGGGCAGAGACTTCATCAGGAATTTCGACGTAACGATTGATTTAAATAACGCAATGTTCAGGATACGGAACCCGGATAGGAGGTACGCAATCAAACCGGTAAATTTAATAATGGTAAATGAAAACAAAGCACCGGTATTCTTGAGTAGGAGGGTGAGGCTAAAAGCTAATGAAGCGGCAATCGTAAGTTTGAGGATGAAAAATTACAATGAACTAAGTGACAACAAGCAAGTGTGCATAGTTCCGAATCCTAATAGTCAAAGTGCTGCTGTTTTAGGAAGATCATTTTCGATAACGAAGAGCGGCCTCTGCGTCAGTGTCTTGTTGAATACCCTTGATATACCGATCACGATACAGAGAGGGAGGAAACTGGGATATGCTTTACCGGTTAAAACTCGATATGAAACAATTGAGAACTCGAAACAAAATGAAGTTGTTGATTGTCCCATTCACAGGGACAAAATTTGTATCTTGAGACGATTGCAGAAAATAAAAGATTCTTCAGGTCTTATTAAATCACTTAAGTCAGAAACGGATGATGGTCTTTCGAGCTGTTCGAACTTTCCAGAGCGACCCACACTAGATGAAATGCAAAATGAAAAACCGGTTCTGCCGGAGATTGAACATTTGAGGGGCAAACTGAAAGATGAACAGCTCGAAGCCATCAAGGACGTACTAGAGCGGAACGAGGAAGTTTTTTCGAGGCATAAGGCGGATATCGGGTGTTGTAATTTCGTTGAGCATGAAATAGAACTTGAGGAAAACGCGGTACCACACAGGGAGGGGGCGAGGCGCATGACCCCACACAAATCGGACGCGTGTAGAAAAGAGATCGAGACGTTACTAGAGTATGACATGATAGAACCATCCAAGTCACCGTGGGCGTGTGGAGTAGTGATGGCCAAAAAGAAAGGCGACCAGTTGAGGTTTTGTTGTGACTTTCGATACCTGAACTCCGTCACAGTGAAGGATGCCTATCCCATACCTAGGATTGATGAGAGCCTCTCGAAGTTAGGTGATGCAAAATTTTTTACGACTCTTGATTTAGGCTCAGCCTTTTGGCAAGTACCACTAAGGAAGCAGGACAGGGACAAGACAGGGTTTGCCTGCGAGTTGGGTCTGTTTCAATGGAAACGGATGCCGTTTGGACTTTGCAATGCCACAGCCACGTTTCAGCGGTTGATGGCACACGCGCTGATAGGCGTAACGAAGAAGTATGGCAACCTGGTAATGTGCTACGTGGATGACGTGGTAATAGCGACGCCAACACTGGAAGACCACATTGAGAGACTAGACGAAGTGTTTGCATGCATGAAGAGGTCGGGGCTAAAGTGTAAACCATCAAAGTGCGAGATACTCAAGGACTCAATAAAATACTTGGGCAGGATGGTAGACAAGCACGGCATCAGACCTGATACGGACGCCGTGGAAGCAGTCCTGACCTGGAAATCACCGAAGACAGAGCACCAGTTGATGAGCTTCCTGGGTTTCGCTAACTATTATAGAGAGTTCATCAAAGGCTATGCAGACAAGGTATACCCGATGCAACAATTAATGAGACACAAGGGCAAGAAATTCACGTGGAACAACGCAGCAGAAGAGTCATTCCAGAGGATAAAGAAAGAGCTATGTGAGGCACCAGTACTGGGTATGCCGACTGAGAAAGGGATGTACGTGCTGGACACGGATGCGTCGGTAGTCGCGATTTCTGGGATTCTCCACCAAGAACAAGAATGGAATGGGAAGACAGTCTTGAGACCAATAGCGTACGGGAGCAAAGTCCTGAGTGACACGGAAATGAAGTACGGAGCACCGAAAGCTGAGATGTTCGCGGTGGTTACCTTTGTCGAGAAATACAGGGCATACTTGGGCAGTGAACCATTCAAGTTGCGAGTCGACAACAGAGCACTGAGCTGGCTGAAAACGTACTCAATGGACCAAAGTTACATTGGGAGGTGGATAGTTCGCCTGGACGGATACAACATGATAATTGAGCATAGAACGCGAGATAAACATCAGAATGCCGACAGCTTGAGTAAGAAGACGGAGTTCTATGAGAGACAAGAGCAAAGAGAAGCAGACAGACATGAAATCAAAGATGGCTTCTCATTCATGGACAAGGAAACGTACGACAGTCTTCCACTCACGAGATGGCTGGACAAGTCAGGCAAACCGATAGAAGATCATCCTGAATTGCCTAAAGAGCCTCCAGAGAAGACCATCTTGAGGAAGAGCAAGAGGATTCCGATTGAGATTATACTCAAGTCGAAGATCGTGAAGGAGACGCTCAAGGCAAAAGGCTATGATCTTAACCAGGTGGAAGCAGGAACTGCACAGATAGATGATAACTTAATGAGGTTGCTCGAGAAACTATCAGATGATAAGCCCGTGATCCAGGAGAAGGGTACAGAGAAACCGGAATTCACTATACTTCGGAGAAAAGAGACAGTGAACGATACTGACTCATCAAGAGGAAGCGTCACTGACAGCAAAGATGTCGTGCGGTCACTAGTTGACAAAATCCCCGAAGACATTCTGGAGCAGACCAGGGTTAGGAAAAAGAAAGTGACGTTCAAGGAAGATACTGAGCACCTGGGACCAGGTCAAGAGTCCGGGGAGTGTTCCAGGTTCACGGAAGAAGGAACCGGAGAAGGAAAATTGTCCGGGGAGCGTGAAGAATGGGATGAAGACTCGGATGAGAGCAGCGAAAACCAGGACAGTCTATGCATGATACTGGCGGAAGAGAAGACAAGGCACCACGACAGGGAGTTACAGACGGATCCATCATCAGGAACGTACAATCTGGAGATACAGGAGATACGAGGTGGTGAGGAACTTGAGAGAATTGCGGTTTCAAGGAAGCCATACAGAGAACTATCATGCAACTCAAACGTCAGAATAAATCTGGTGCCAGAAGATGATATGAAAATCGTGAAAAGGATGATATGCGTGAAGCTGAGTGATGACATCCACAAACCTGGTGAGATGAATGGACAGATCATGGCGCTAAAGGAGCATGTCAAGGCAAGATATAGGCTGTCAGACCTAAAAGGAGCGCAAAAGAATGACAAAATGACAAGTAACCTCTCCAAATGGATCCAGTCGGGGGTCAAGGAGAAGGGGGAACTCGAGGAAGACAGCTACAAGATCTTGAGCCAGTTCTACAAAGAAAAAAAAGACTTACTCTACCACACAGCTGATGGGGTGGTAGCATGCAAGAGGAAAGATGAGGAGAAGATATTACACAAACACAACCTCATCATACTGCCACAGTTGTATCAAACGGAGGTGCTTTTCAGATCGCACGACCAGATGGGCCACCAGGGGATAGACAAAGTACAACAAAGGATACTTCACAGGTTTGATTGGCCAGGAATGAGAAAAGCTTGCGAGAGATGGGTGAATGCCTGCCTGGCATGTCTCCAGGTAAAAGACCCAAGGAAGATGAAGTTTCCCCTCAAGTCCGTTGAGAGCTCAGAGTTCAATGAAGTGGTGCAGATAGACCATCAAAAAATCTGCATGACGGAGTCGGGATATAACCAGATACTGGTTATAATAGATCACTTCACAAAGTTGGCGGAAGCGGTCCCGTGCCAAACAGCCTCGGCCGAGGAGACATGTGATCATCTGATAACGCATTGGATATCGCGGTATGGTTGTCCAATGACTTTCCAGTCGGACAACGGCAAAGCTTTTGTAGGGGACTTGACAAAAGAATTGATGAAGAGATCGCACATTGCTCAAGCACACTCGACAACCTATCATCCACAGACCAATGGGTTGGTAGAGAGACAAAACAGGACACTGGTCAACATGTTAAGGGTGTACTGCTCAAGATACATGACGGACTGGGACAAATACCTGCCACAGGTAGTAGGAGCCTACAACAGTACACAGCACTCAACTACGGGCATCAGTCCTTTCATGATGTTGACGGGCAGGGAGAGAGCAATGCCTCTGACATTCTTTTACCCGGAATACGAAGGGAAAAAGACGTCGCCTCAGGCATACGTGAAAGAAGCGATCAAAAGACAACAGGAATTGAACGAGCTATGCAGGAGGAACACGGCGCCAGCGCAAATGAGGCAACGCAGGAAATACGACGAAAAAATATTACGAGCAAAGCCATATGAAGTGGGCCAATACGTGTGGGTCTTCCAAAATGTCATACCGCCCAAGGGAACAAAGAAACTACTCAAGAAGTGGAGGGGACCATTCATGATAACGGAGGTTCATCAACAAGGACGGTTCTATCGCTTGAGTACTGGGCGAGCGGCACATTATGAAAATCTGAAGCCTCACGTCCCGTCTCCAGAGGATTGGTGCATACCGAAGGACATGGAGGGTCTTGAGTATCTGGTGGTAGAGCCAGCGTGTGAAGTGAATGAGAAAGGCACTAGAGAGAAAAATGATGGTAATGAGAACTTGAGTTTGGACGACAATGAAAAGATAGGAGTGGAGTCTGATGCAGGATCATTTGTAGAAGAAGACTGGAACGACCCGGAGCAAGACGAGGTGCCGAAATGGATGGAACCGGATCGAACAACACCACCGGAAACCAGGACTGGCAATCGCAAACGCACAGGCATGAGGTACAACAGGTACGGGGACGACTTCTTGATCGATAAGATACAGCCAGACAAATTGGGCGAGGAATTACTGAAGGCAGGCGAACTGGAAGCTGGAGAGGAATGGCAGGTCATTGACGATGATGGTCATTATCCGCAGGATGATTACTCGACGCCAGAAGTAGAAACGGATCTCGAACAGAGTGAGATAGAGAGGAGGGAGAACACGAACTTGAGGATTCTAGAGTGGATGCGTGATGTCAAAGACGAGAGCCGCGAAGGACAAAGCATTCAGCAAGTCGATGTATCAGCAGCAAATTACATGAAGACAGAGGACCCTCTTTTCGGATGGACGGCAACAGACAGGCCACTGGACATTCCTCAGGACAATTCAGACCCGACAACATCGACGGGGACGTCGATAAATATTTTTGTCCGGGGAGTGGGGGTAGGACTTACCCACACCGAAAATTTGATGATAAAGAAGCTCAAGGAAGTGAGAGAAACGAGCGAATTGGAACTGGAGGAAGAAGAGCCAGAGCCTACTATAGGTCGGAATTTCAAAACGAAATTCGAAATACCCAATGAATACTCGGAGAACATCATGATAACAGATAGCGACTTCATCCTGTCAAACAGGACCAGCGCGATCTGCATCACGGCGGACATGAGTTTCAAATCAAGATTGGAAGCTGACTTCAAAAGAGAGTACCAGAATGTAGAGTTTCTGTTCAGACAGAGACCAGGACTGGGAGGGATGGCAGCGCTTCCACCGTCAGTGGCACAAGTCCCGGGCAAATATATGTGCTTCCTAGTAACGAGGGTCAATGACAGGAACACAATCGATCCCGAACACGTGATATTGGCACTAACAAGATTAGGAGACTTCATGATTGAAAGAGGGATAACAGAAGTCTCAATGCCGGTGTATGACCCGAACAGGGGCAAACTGAGCCCGAGGGAATTGTACGCTATCCTACATGTGGTCTTTGCAGAAACTGAGATAATGGTGTATCTTCATAAGAAGTACTACTTGAGCATCGCCTGAGTCGGGTACATGGGGGTATCGAGTCGGGTGTGAGGGAGGAGTCTTGAGTTAGGTACTGGGGTGCGGCGCAGGTAAAGGGATCTTAAAGATATGATTGGCATGACAATTAAATTTTAAAACGAGTTAACGGTGCTAAAACATAAAATGAATCTGCATGCTTTTAAGGGAATTCCAATTGAATTGTTTTAAGTGATAGGAAAATGATAAGATTTTAACCATACTGGTAAAAGGGGGGTCTCTAGGTTAGGAACATGACATGTCAAGTTTCAATGTGCTTTCTGTTTTCAGATCAAGTTTGAAAAACAAAGTTGAAAATCCAACTATACTCAAGCGAGAAACAGAGAGAGAAACCTTGATTGATAATCGGCACTTACAGCAAGTATTTGCAAGGGAACATTTTGAGAGAATTCTTGAGTTGGGTAATTCTTGAGCTGGTAAGATAATTCTTGAGCTGGTTAACACATACCTGCATACATCCCGAAGTCACGAAGAATGGCAGACCGATTATGGAAATCCGTGCCCGCGGCCCTGAAGAAGCCCACTCTTGATGAGCTGTACAGACGCCTGAGGGACTTGGACTACACCCAAATAGACGAGAGAATGGCGGTGATGCTGAATGCCATCCTCCAGTTGGAGGACCAGGGTGAGTGCAGGGAGTCTGCAACGGAGGCTGTCTTGATGATCGGCTACACCACCGAGGGAATATCGAACCAAGAACAGACCAGATGGTTGTCTTGGAATGTGGATGGAGGAGTAAGGGGTTTTGACTTGGCAAGGAATCCTGGCCTGAATAACAATACCGAATATGGCGCAGGGGAATTCCCGCTACCGACTAGGCCAACAGTAAGATCCACAAGCCAGAGCTCGAGTAGGGTGCCATCGATGTCACGAACGCAACAGACGACCGAGGCATATCCGGATCTAGGTGTTCTAAAGAAAGAGCTCGAGAAGACGCAGAAGGAAAGGAATAAGGCGAACCTCGATCGGGATCAGGCAAAGCTGGATCGGGAGAAGGTTCAGCTGGAAAGGGACCAGGCGGTCAACGAGCGAGACCAGGCTCTGAGGTTGCTTGAGATACAAAAAGCTGAACATCAACAGGAGTTAAGGGTGCGGGAGAACGCCGCAAATCGTGATCAACTGAGGTCGGAATTGGACAGAATAGAACAACGACAACGCGAGCTTGATGCACAGAAGGGAGCCAGGCCGAAGGAGCGAGTGGTCACCAGCTCGAGGCCAGAGTCACGTATGGAGGTGGATGAAGCCCCCAGAGCAAGAGCACGGTTCAACCTTGACCGCGAGGCCCGAGAACACATGAGTGAAGGGTTGGAAGTTTGGATACCGAATGACGCAACGTCTTCCTTGCGTAGCCTAGAGACGCAACCCATACGCCCACTGATGGATGTGGAGCTGCCGGGATATACCCCAACCTCGACCTCGAGTGACATTCAGGTGAGCGGCGGCTCATCGCGTCTGAGAGAACTGGGCGAGAGATTGCGACAAAAGAGTCGTGAGAGTTCGGCAAGACCGGAGCTTCCCCCGACGTGGAGGGAACAGCCGGTTAGGAGTGTCGTGATCTTGAGTTATAAGAAGAATAGAGAGGGGAGGTACCACAGGCACAATCGGCTGGACTGGAGTACGGAGCAGAAAGCTAGGAGAGACTGCTTTCATGATGCGGCCTGGGTGCAGTACTTGGCGCCACCCCGGGTACCAGAAGGTGCGGTTCATCTAATCGTAGGGGACAGCCTGGTGCGGGTGTTGACCCGGATCCGATCGCACTGGCAGATGGGAATCTTGAGTTTCGCTGGAGCTGCCACGCCACAGATGTTGGCAACGCTTGACATGCTGGGATGACCAAAGTATACACGGTGACCCTGATGGTCGGGACCAACGATGTATCAAGGGGTGAAGCGAGGAAAATAACAAGGCTGCACGATAAGGTGAGCTGCCTTCTTGAGGAACTGAGGATTCAGATGGACCCCATCCTGTTGACGATATGTACTGTCCCCTACAACATGATGTTTGATCAGCACGCCTTGGAGATGAACGAGAAGGTGCGGAACCTAAACAAGGTGATAAGAGGCATCCACCGGAAGAGTGTGCTCCCTGTCAGACTGTTGGACGTGCAGAGCGCATGGAGAAAGAGGGATTCCCTGAAGACACCTCCAGTGATGGAATCCATTTTGATAGACCGAGGGGAGCAGAGTGGCTAAACGACGTCTTCCAAGAACACATAAATGCGCTGGAGGCGGATCTGCTAGAGACAGCCCAATTCACATTAGGACCACCTCCGAACCCACCATTCCTTGCCTCAAGGGCCTTGTCTGGTCGCTTGGGACCGAGAGTTGACACTAGAGACAGTTCAAGGAGCAGCCAGACCAGATTGCAGAGTGCCACGCCAATGGAGTCTGAGGAGGTGACGTCATCAACACCTCCAAGCTCGGCGATATCCTCAGTGGTAGTGGCAGAGAGCAAACGGGAAAATAAGTCTATGGAGACCGCTCGCTTGAGATATCCTGAGAAGGTGAAAGAACTGGATCTAGAGAGTTTGGAATGCAGGCAAGAATTGGCGGAAACCCTGGGGATCGAACGAGTGTCACACGAGGATTTGAACAGGCATCATTGCGTGGACTGGTTGAAAGCTCATGAGGCGCACTTCTCGAGAGCGAAGTTGATGGAGACCACAGACCTGACTGGAATTCCCACAAAAGCGATCATGGGACCCATTAACTACAGACCTCTCAAGCTGCTGGGGAGTCCTGGACTTATAGCAGAACCTCCCAAGCACCGAACTAGCATCGCCAGGATCAGGTTGGCAACCCCGGCACAGTTGAAGGTGGTAGACAAGCTACTCAATCCGGGAGGAACGGGATTGCCAGATGCCGCTTACGAAGGCTCGAAATTGGCGGAAGATCCCAGGTACGGGAAGCCCTGTGGGAGTACCCAGCTGGCCAAAACCCTGGCAGTTTATGATAGAGCAGATCCAGCTGCTGCGAGAGTAGTCATTGTGGCGGGATCAGATTTCGAAGGAACGTCTCCCAAGTTGTTCTGGCCGGATACTTTGATATACTCTTTGCCAGGAGCTGAATTAAATCAGATGTTAACTCTGGTAGTGGCAATAAAGTCGGAGATGCCCTGTGAACCTGAGCTGCTGTTGTTTGCAGGGATGAATGATCACCTGCACGCGATGGGACTTCTTGAGCAACTAAAGGGCGATGAAATTCCGACATCGAGGAAGATATGGGAAGCCATTCAAGCGTTGTTTGCGGCGATGAATGAAGTGCAAGAGAATGTTGTCTCGAGATTCGGGTCCAAGACGAAGGTGGTGTTTACCACATCCCCTGGATACACGAATATGCCACCCGCCCTACAGTTCGTGTACGCGGTCTTGATCCTGATAGCAGAAGGGAATGAATGGCGGATTCTAATGGCAGCCCCCAATCGGGAGTTGGAGCCATTGAACCTGAGGCTTCGCAAGTCAGAATTGGCGGCGGCATGGGCGGACATATCTCATGCACTGAGGGGCTTTTATGGACTAGCCGACATCCTGATCGTATTAGACGAGGTGCTCTTGCTAGAGATATCGAACTTTGCCAGGCAACTCAAGTTCAGCCCAGTCATCGGGGACGATCACCCGGCGATAAGCAAATTAACGGCCAGCCTGTGGTTTCGGAGTATGGATGTGAAGATCACAAACTCCACCAGCAAGTCTAGAGGTCCCAGTAACGAGAGAAGAAATGTGGCCGAGACGGAAAAGCAATTAGGATCGATGAAATATCGTTTGACTCAAGAGAATGGCTGGTGGCCATTTTTGACACCAAGGCTGGAGAACGCCACGAATAAGACAAGGGAGGGAGCACCACTCCTCGTGAAACAAGTCTGGAGTTTTCTAGAGAAGCAACTGGAGCTGGCCGAAGTAAGAGACATGACGGTGGCTAGATTTGTCTCGGCCGCCAATGAAGTGACGATTGGAGGGTTCTGGAGAGAGCACGCCAAAGGCGAATTGAAGACTCGGAGGGATTACGAGATTCTCAAGTTCTTGAGTCCTTGCTGGGAGAAGGAATTCTTGGCAGGAATATTCGATACCACGGCGACTATCTTTGGAGCCTTCGCGCAGGAGATACTGGGCATGCCCATCAGCCTGCTCTTGGCCCTGTATTTGGTCTACCCCAGATACTTGTTCAACATGGGCCCAGCATACATGTTTGGTCGGGGAGTGGAGACACTTCGAGTTGATGGGTACCTGGCACTAGTGCTCTTGACCCATGGGGAATTGGTGTCGTTTCATCGATTAATGGAATATTGAGAGCCTCTGTCTATGGGGAGAGTCCACACGAGCATTGAATCCAGCTCCTACAAGTGTGCCGCAGGGTTGAAGACGTTGTTAGTACAATACCTCATGATGCAAAATCGGCACATGACGGGTGAAGATGAGAATCCAACTTCGAGAGAAGAATGGAAGAAGACGAACAGAGGGATGCCTCTGCTGACGGACCTATGCCTGGCAATGAGGTCGGACCCAATGGGGATAATCCGGGGCCTAGAGGAGGTGGTGACCTGCATTTATGGTCCAGCAGTGACGTACGCGTTCCCAGACCCCCTGGTGACAACGTATCGTCACTCTGTAACGCACTTGAGCCTTATCAGTATACTGGATGGGACGGCGTTAAATTGGTGTCAGCAGGAGGTGCTCAGAGGGCGAATGAGCAACACGGTACTCTTTGGAAAGGTGAAAGATGCCGAGCTAATAGTGTACAACTTCAGGGGGCAAATGCAATGTAGAATGGGAGGCAAGCGAGAGGGTCCCATCGAAATGTATCCCAAATTCTGGAACTTGAACCCATTGACGGCGGACGGACGAGAAATCTTGAGAATTCCTGCCTGGAAGGAGTGCTTCGCACTGGTGAAGAGGGAGCTGGAGACCATAATGGAGAAAGAAATCCTCCCAGCCACCATGCCTGAGTTCCCAATAGTCAGGAGGATGACCTTAGGAATGAATAGTCCCTTGGTAGTTCCCTCCATAATGGCAAGGATGACGACGGAGGAAATGCAGAAGGATTTCACTGATGGCTGGGACCCCCTGTTCATTGGCTACACGGCGGCGATCTACTTCCATACCAGCGAGATGAAGGTAAATTCGTGGACGACGCAAGCGAAAAAGAGTAGAGGTTCGCAGCCCCCAGGGTATGAGGTGCGGAAGGTCTTGAGAACTCTAGAGAAGGAGGGACTTGAGAGCATGTTACCCATATGGGATGATGGCAGAATGATCGTGATGGAGGGGCACGTCGCACTGGTGGACGACATGAAATTTGCCACGAGAAAATATAAGGCGCCCTATGGCTTGGAACAGGTGGAAATAAGACAGGAAGGAACAGAACTAGATGCAGCAGGTCAACTGCATGTAGCACTGACGGAATACAAAAAGCTGGATCCTACGACACCATCACCACTGTCCGTGGACACACCTGGAGACAAGAGGAGCGGACCCGTCGAGGACCGATTTAAGAAAATTCTCGAGAGAAGGAGACATGAGTCAGAAGAAGAGAGTATGGATGAAACTCTCAGTGAAGCCGGTGAAGACATGGAAGTGGGGAATACGCCTGAACCAGGGCCATCAGGGGAGGAGCTCACCACTCAAGAGCTGTTGAAAGACTTGAGCGAGGAGAATTGGGCAGATACTGCCACACCACCCCTGATTCCGTCTCCCCGGAAGGATCTGGAATTGCCATTGGCAAGTGAGACCTTCAATATGGGGATGATACTCTTGAGCTCGGAGGAAAGGGAAAAGAACACTTTCGAAGGGAACAGGGACATATTCCTGGGATCACTGAAGGACGATGCTTGGCAGGAGTTCTTGGAAGAATTCAATCAAGAAGTGGGCAGCGATACGACGCTGGACAAATTCAAGGAGGAACTGTGGGACACAGTCGTAAGATTTGGAGAACCGCTTCTGATAGGAACGGGCCTGGATGAGAAGGCGAGAAAAGAGCTACTGAGCAAGCTGGTAGAGCTGAGGAATTCACGATCGAAGACTAGAGAAGAAAAATGTGAGGACAGCTCTACTCGGAGACAAAAAACTGTAGATAAAATGGTTGATAAGGTTGGGACTAGTAATATGATTAAAAGTACTAATATCCTTAAGGCTCGAGCAGGGGGAAGGCAAGAGTTGGAAGGAGTGGATGGAGAGGTCGAATCAGTGATGGTAGCCACAACACCCTCAAGTAGAGATGTGAAGACTCGCAAGAGGAAGAGAGAAGTGGAAGGATTGGGTAGTCCTTCAGTGGATGCTGTTTCGGAAGGAAACTTGAGAGAGACGGCGCCCATGGTTTTGGCTAGATGCAAGACGGCGGCCTACAAGAGCAGCTCGGAGCTCAGAAGACCACTTGAAGTAGAGAGGGAAATAGAGGTTTCCACCAGTTCGACATCGGAGGAAGACTTCAAGCCTCAAAAGATAAACGTGAAGAGAGGTTCAACGAACGGACAGACATGGGAAGTAGATGTCGGCAAAGAATGGATCTCGAAGGCACACCAGGCCACGGGCAAGCGAGTGACAAGTGATCCATTGGAAAGGAACAAGACGAGGAACACCTCCCGGACGTGGTGGGTGGCTCTTGAAACATTGAAAGAAATGGAGGACTGCTGGAAGAAGTTGGACAGTGGAGTAGCTCGCAAGCGACGTAATTGGGCCACCCAGCAAAAGGCCGAGGTTAATAGAATAGAAATGGCAAATCATCTGAAGAGGTCCTGGCAGAGTTTGTTGAAGGATCATTTTGAAGAAGCAATGAGGACACCCTCGTCAGCACCACCATTAATGGCGAATCCCTTCGTTAGAACTGCAGGACAATAAATGTTCACCTGGAGTCTGGTGGGGATAGAGTTGGAAACACTGACCTCGTATGACAGGCTGAAGTTGGGAAGCAAGAAGCTAGAGATGTATCAGGCACTGATGCAACACGTAGCCAGGGACAACTCAGGCTTGAGCCTGGCCAGAAGAAAGGATGCCACGTGTTTCTTGAGATGGATAATGTCGATGATGTCTGATAGCACCATCCTGGCATGCCAACAGAGAGCAAGCGCAAGCAAAACCATGGAAAAAAGAGTCTCAACGGTCATCCTGAACGTGTATCAGAGCACAGGAATAGAAAAGGAGGAGGGTTCCAGACTATCCCTAGAGAACCATAGGAAGCTAGACGAGGTACGGAGGTTTTATAATAAAAAGTTCGAAGAAGAACATGATGTTCACCGTAACCTGGCCTCGTCAGAGCAGTACTCGAGAATCAGTGAGAAGGGGGAATACCAATATGTGTCTGGAGTGATGGGAATGGCCTACAACCCCTTCTTAGACTCGGAAGCTGGAGGCGCCCACAGGAACCATGAGGTAGCGGAGCTACTGAAGTTTTGGACAGAAAGAATAATGGAAATAGACGCGGTGGAAAAAGAGGGGCCGAACCTGGGCCTGATTCTTGAGAAAACACCAGAGGTGGTGAGCATACCGCGTTCAAACAAGAGAGTTGAAGTGAACATGGGCGATGGAAATGGCTTGTTAACCACGAACTTGGGAGTGGTATGGAAGCTATTAAGACCCTCCTGGTGTCCACATCCCCACGCGAGTCTGATCGAGGAAACCACCGAGCGAGTGAGGTTAGCACCAACGGAAGATGAAGATCTGGCAAAGTTGAGTGTGCTGCATAAGCTAATTTCACCTCAGATGCAAGAGCCAAGCGAAAAGATTAGTAATCCCGGGTCAGCAAAGAAATTGGAGCCGGGTAGCTGTCTGGATTCGACGTGTGGAAACGGAGAGCACACCTGCGATGGACGGTCATGCGTTAGAATACTGTCATTTCAAAAAGAAGACCTGGTCACTTGGTTCGAAGACATAACAGAAAGGAAGAAAAGTGAAGTGCAAATAGTAGCGGAGTGTTACGCGAGAACTACGGTGAACATAGCAACAGCTCTCGGATTCTTCTCGAGAATGTGTAGTCTGCAGTCACTGGAAAGACTAGAGTCTGAACACCATTTAGTGACGGCGTTGAGCGTAGAATCATGGCCTGGGGTGTTGCAGGTGACTCAAAAACACATCCGGAGCTGGAAGGTTGGTCTCGAGGCGGAAATGGGGTTCCCATGAGCGAAGCTTATGGCCTGCCATTGAACGCAAAATCCCTGATAGGGTCAATGATGGCCAACTTGTGCGGAAGCCACTACCCACTGCACATGGCGATGGTGGAAGCATCCAGCCAGAGAGTACTGGTGGACAAAGCCTTCTCAGTGCCCAAGTGTGTGAGGTTGGCTCGGATATCGCATCACTCGCACAAGTTGTTGAGAAAAATCAGAGGGACAGTACCGAAAGAATTGAGAGATGACTTGAGTGAAATCTGGGGAGAAGAACTTTTGAAGTTGGAGAGAGAGAACACAAGCGATCACGAGAGACAAAACGTGATCGGAAAACCTGTGGGAGGTGCTCCAAACATGGAAGATAATGACACGATGCATGAGAAAATGATAGAGCTTGAGCCTCTCTTGGAAGCCTCGGGGGAGCGTAACCTCAGGAGCATTGAGATCACCCATGGAGAATGCCCATGCCACTGTTTGGCACAAACGGTGTGGTATCCAGATCACAAGAACCTTTGCCTGGTGTGGGATATGGAAGAAATTCGGTCGATCGGATACCGGATCACCGACAGAAGGTGACGATCTTGGTAGTGAGTACGATCTTGGCTCTGAGATGGATAGAAGAGAATATAACGAAGTATCGGGAAGCGGGGACGCCAACGGCAGAGTCAATATACGCGATAGACTACAGTAGGAGACTCGAGTTGTTTGAGACTGCGTGCAAGGTATTCGCCATACCAACGGAAGTCAGACATGTCTGGAGCCGTTTGAGGTACTTCCCATGGTTTCGGGCGACGCTGACGTCCTGGTTGTACATGTCAACGAAAGATCACATGAGAAAACATCGAAAGGAGTATCGACAGTTCCAGGCCGAGATTGGGCCGGAAGCTTTCAAGAGACCCCTGTTAACCCATCGTAATGCAATCACGACAGGATGGAAGAGAGTGGGTAAAATGTCTAGAGACAATACCAAGGCGAGGGAATCGATACTAGAGGAGGACCTGGCGAAGAACGTGAGCTTGAGCCTGCACAACTCCTTTTGTTTGAACCGGGAATCTAGGGTGAAGGCACTACCCAACCAAGCAAAGAGGTTGCAAGAGCAAAGCGAATGGATGCGATCCTACGAGCAGCTGAAGGCTTGGGAGGAGATTGTGATTAGCTCCGATGATGAAGAGGAACTGTTGAGACAGTTTGCCGTATCTAGTACTTCAGGATGCAGTACCTCCAAGGCGAAGAGTGCGAGATGAGCAGGTGGCTCGAATGGATCTTGAGTCTTGAGAGGGAAAGGGGGGCTTGAGCGTGGATCCGGGTGAAACTTGGATTCACGAAAAAGAAGTTTTAACAAAGCAAATATTGTTATTAATATACTATATTTATTATATAAATCAAAATGCTGCATGACAATTTCCTGATTGAATAGGACAAAAGAAATTTTAAATGATTGGCTTGGAAAGCAAGAATTCAAGGGTGCAGGTGTGTGCAGATTTTGATTGCTGTTTAGCGATAGTGTGAAAATTTTACATGGCTGTGAATTTTGGGGTGTAGATAAGCTTAAGTCTGCTGCAAACTTCTGTAAATGACCACTGGCACTGTATCTTGAGTAACACTCGGTTTTCTGGGACTCACTGGCAGAAGACAGCACGCGATGAGGACATCGATCTCGAGTCCGGGGAGTATGTGCCAGTCGGTCATATTCGGAAGTTTGACCTTGAGAGAAGAAAAAAACACTTGATTTTGGAGTGAAATTTAGTTTTTCAAAATTTCGAATGGAACCTGTCATGCACGATTTTCTCGCGATAACTGAAAATCAGATCAAGAGAAGTCAGAACAATCGAGTAACAATCGCGGGAAAGTTGCTAAATAAAACGGTGGGAAATTGCTATTCGCAATTTCTGTCACAATAGAACAAGAGTAGAGCTGTCCCATCTAAAACAGAGACGAGAGCATTCCCACGAACTGGATTGTTGTGATTGGAGTACTATTATTAACTGGACCAGAGTGAACCTTCGGTGGAAAGGTGGACAGCTAGAGTGTCCCAATGGTTCACGAGAACTTACAGTCTAGAGAAAAAACTTGTTCTTATTATTAAAACTGACTAACATTAAACTCATTTTAGTTACTTTATTAATTCTTGAGTTGCTTACCGACTTATTTACTTCCTGGTTCTTGAGCGTGCTACAATGTGAGTACTTAATTTAAATTCTTAGAGTGTGTTTTATAATTGTTATGTTGAGGTAAGCCGAGTTTTAGGTTGATCCATCTGAAATGGATCAAAGTCCCACTGTCTAATAAAAAGTAACTTAACGGATTGTTCCAACCCGGTTTTTAACGGCGTTCATGTATTTTGGGTATCTAGAGACCTAAGTATGGGGACGTTTCTAATTCTAGAGTGGGGGGATATTTAGTAGTAGCCTTTAAGCTGTAACGGGTCATAGTCTCATGTCACAAACGAACCGAACTGGCTCCGACCGTTCTTGAGGTAGAAAAACACAAGAGATGGTGTCCCTGACCCTTGAGCCAG